>NC_064626.1:883800835-884103865 GCF_023864275.1 Schistocerca cancellata
AAAATCTGAAAATACATATATAAATGCATGTCTGCTCAGTACAGTAAGTACACTATAATATTAGTACATGTCCGTTATTTCATTCGAGAATAAACTCTCAAATAAGGAATTACAATAATACATTTATGTTTTTTATTAATTACTAGAGACTCCCTTTGTGGGAATTATTCCCTTCATTTACAGAGCTTCTACACTTTGAATTGAAATGGATTAAACAGTTATTTTTTCAGTTGTAAGTTTTTATAGGTGAGTTACATATTTTGTTTACATATGCAATCCTGAATTAGACTGGGAAATCTTCATTTAAAAAAGATCTTAATGGGCTGTTATGTTTCATGGCCAAAATGCAGCCCCAAGTGAATGCTGTTCTCAAGCTTGGGATGAGTTGGCTGATGTTCTCATCAGCGGCTGGAAATAACACTGACTACTATCAAACGATTGCCAGCTGCTGTGAATTGATGTGTTGGAAGAGCAACATAGAGTCATGAATCTGTGGTAATGGTACCAAAGTACTATCCTCTCCTGTGGATCCTGTCTCCTCTGAAGAAAGTATGGAATCTATCATTAATTGTCCACTTGACTGTGGCATTTCAGTGATAGATCTAGGGGGACAGGGGGACTGAGCATGTTATACCAGTCCCACTAACAAAGTTAGAGGTGCTATCTTTTACTGAAACCATAACTGAACCAGTGGAACTCACTTCACCTGTTTTGGGGAAACCTGTTTTGTCCATTTGTCCAGTGTCAAGAACAGGCAAACACAAAAGGGTAGGGGTCATTAATTATTGGTTGTTCAAAAATATGATGAATGATGGTACCCCTCAGGGAAATGGCAGCAAGGGACAAGAAAGAACACCAGATGCACTCTGTGTGTATGCATAATAGGTGTAAAAGGAAACATAGAAGATGCTGAATGAAACACACTTGGCTGTCAAGAGGGCAATGCATTTACCCTTCAGTGTATACCATAGCAGAATATTGTCAAATGATCTTTCACAGAACCCAAAGAAATTCTTGTTGTTGTAAGCCTGTTAGTGGTACTGAAGTTAGTGTCCAGTCCCTAGTGTATGAGATAGGAACTGAAATAAGGGTAGCACAGCAAAAGCTGAAATGCTTAATTCTGTTTTCAAATGTTCCTTTACAATGGAGAACCCAGGAGAATTATCCCTATTTAATCCTCATACCACTGAAAAGACAAGTGAAATCAGTATTACTGTCAGTGGTGTTGAGAAACCACTGATTTGTTAAAACTGAACACATTTCCAGGGATCGATGGAATCCCTATCATATTCTGTATTGAATCTGCAGCTGAGTTATACTAACTATAGCCTGTTGTTGAGCCATGAAAATAAAAACTGTGCCCAATTGTTGGAAGAAAGCATGGGTAACACCCATCTACAAGGAGGGTAGTAGAAATGATCCAGTAAACTACTGTCCAATACATTTGACATCAATTTGTTGTAGAATCTTAGATCATATTCTGAGCTCAAACATAATGAAGTACCTTGAATAGAATGGCCTCCTCCATGCCAACCAACATGGATTCTGAAAACAGTAACACACCTATACTTATTTTCAAAAGTTCTGTTATATAGGGTAACTAGTGATATTTGTAACTGAATTTAGGATGGTTTTGGTAGGGAGGATGCAGCATGTTATCTTGATTTGAGAGTCACTGTCATGTAGAAGTAACGCTGGGTGTGCCCCAGGGAAGTGCTGGGGTTCTTTTCGTTCATGTTGAGTTAATGACTGTGTGAACAACACTAATGGTAACCTCAGACTTTTTGCAGAAGATGCAGTTACCTATAATGAAGTATTGCCTGAAAGAAGCTGCATAAATATTCAAGCATATGTTGATAACATGTCAAAGTGCTGTTCAGAAATGTAAAACTGTGTGCTTCACAAAATGAAAAAAATGTAGGATACTTTGACCATAATATCAGTGAGTCACAGTTGGAATTGGCCCGCTAACAAAGTTTCAAGAACCAGCTACAAATCACTCACATTGGGATCATGAGGACAAGATTAGAGTAATTACAGCATGCACAGAGACATTCAAACAAATCATTCTTCATGTACTCCACATGTGAATGGAGTGGGAAGAAACCCCAATAACCAGTGCATTTGGACAGACCCTCTGCCACGCACTTTGCAGTGGTTTGCAGAGTACAGATGTAGATGTAAATATTCAGTCTTTTAGCCAGTGAAAGTCCTTATATAATGGCAATAGTAGAAACATCATGTCAAGTTTAGTTACATCCATCCCTTTCAGTTACTGTGTTCAGTGCTTGAAGATTACAAGGGTAAATGATACCAAGAAATGATACATGCAGACTGTAATAAGATTTATGCACCACATTGTACCTGAATCCACAGTGTACCAGGCTTATATGCTTTTGTAACTTTTTTTTTTTTTTTCAGAAACCAAATGTACGATGGGTACAAGGTGATGAAATGAGTTCTACTAAATCTGTCATAGATAATTTGAAGGGTACAGAAATTATTCAACTTTTTAATATGGTTAGAGGACAGTTTAAACCTCCAAATTATCCTGAATCACCAGTGATTAGTTTTCCTGATGGCCCATGGGAATCATTGTTGGAAGATAGGTTTTTGAGCACTTTTACAGAAATCTGTGAACATCATCTACTGGTAGTCCCAGAACGTAAAGCAAGTGCTGCAACAAATGAAGTGCTTATTGAAGCTGCATCATTGTCAAAGAAAGGTAACCTTAGTAAACACATTAATCACAGATCTGATAGAAAGTGTATTACTACATTTGTGATCAATTTTCTCCTTGCAGATCAAGAAAATTTATTCAGAGAGTTTCTGTTACACACTTTTCCAAGTGTGTATATGAGCAGGGCAGCCTTTACAAGATTCATGATTCGCTTGGGATGGAATGCAGATGAGGCACAGAATTTGTTCCGGTAATATTTGTTTCATGAGAAATCAACTGAAAATAAAATTCTATTTTTCTGTTATTATTCACAGGAGTCAAACTGTTATGCATTAGATTTCTTTTCTGTTTGCAGTACTTCACTGATTATTCATATGTTTTCTGGATTATTTGCATGTTCTCATATATTTTTATATGATTTATTTAAAAATTTATTTTATATTTTTCATTATGTTTAGTATGTACATTCATGAATAAACATTAAGTGAGCATACAATATTTCAAAAATATAGCTTTCATTTCACAGGTCAGCTGACATTTACAACAGATCATCGCTGTCATTTAGAGATTTTCTCTACATCATAGCAGCATTAGAGCCCATGACATCTCATGTAGGAGCTGCAGCAGAAATTCGTTGCCGTTACATCTACCGGTAATAGTTTGTGACACAGTAAAGAAGATAATGTGATCTGTCATTAAACTGTAGTATTGCTAGACTAAACAAATAGAGAAATTCTTAGAATAATCTTCCCCTTTTGTAAATTTGATGCAATGTTTCAAATTGTTTGACTGACTCATTATACACCATACTAAACCACAATTTAATTTATTAAAATTGTACTATATTTTTCAAGATTCAATACCTCATATTTAGATACACAACATCAGGTTGTATTATACAGTAATAATAAATTCAAATGTGGCTAACTATACTCTGTTGAAAATTATTGTAGGATCACTAGATGCAAAGGAAATATTGAAAGTGATACTCAGCACAGCTCACATTCAGCTGACATAACAAAACCTGTAGCCAAAAGATCCACTTGCAATTGCCAAACCTCTACCCTCACAACTACAACATTTATTTCTCTGCATCTCCATCTATACTCTGCATGTGACTGTGAAGTCAGAGGACATTATACCTTTTATGAGGGCTCATTGCCAATCCATTCATATATAGAATGCAGAATGAATGACAGCTCAATTACCTCTATGGACACTATTTTAGTCTAATTTTGTCTTCATGCTTTCTATGGGAGCAACATTTAGGGGGTTATAGAATGTTCTTAATTTCCTCATTTAGAGCTGGTTTTTTAAATATTGTATGTAGGCTTTCATGGAATACTACCTTCAAATGACTGCAAGGTTTTTAGCACCTCATTGATGCTACCCTATTTGTTGAACAAACCTGTGACCCTTCATTATTGTCCTTGTTAGTGTACATTCAGCATCCCCTGTTAGTTCCAGCTAACAAACTAATTAACTAACTGACCAACCAACTAACTAACTTTGATATATGTCACTCTCATTTGAGCAATATTCTAGGATGGGTCACACTAATGTTTTGCAAGCAGTCTCCTTTGTACACTAACTGAATTCTCCTAGTACCCTACCAATGAATTGTAGTCAGTCACCAGATTTACCTGTGATTTAGCCTGTATGATTGTTCCATTTCATCTCCGTACAGTTTGTTACACCCAGGTATTTGTCGTAAGAATTGACTGATTTCAATTATGACTTGTTGATATTGTAGTCACTGGATACCGCTTTTTGTTTGTTTTGTGAAGTGCACATTTTTCTATTCTGAAGACTTAAAGAAAATTTCAAATCTTCGCACCACTTAAAAATTTTATCAAGGTATACTAGATATTTGTTCAGTTTTTTTTCAGGCAGTACTCCATTACAGAAAACTGCATTATTTCCAAATTGACTCATGATAATATTATAAGCCAGGTCATTAATATACAACATGAAAAGCATGGCTCCCAATACAGTTTTATGGGACATGCCTGAAGTTAATTCTTCATCTTTTGGTGACTCTCGATGCAAGATAGCTTGTTGCACCCTCCGCACTAAGAAAACCTCAATCAAGTCACAAATTTTTCTTGGTAACCTGTACAATCATACTTTCAATAATAAGTCCAGGTATGACACTGAGTTAAATGCTTTTTGGAAATCAAGAAATGATGCAGCTATCTGGCTGCCTTGATTCATGGCCTTCAGGATGTCCATGGTAAGAGATTGAGTTGGGTTGCACATGATTGGTGTTTTCAGAACCCATGCTGCTGATCATGGAAGAGGTCATTCTATTTGAATTCTCTCATTATGTTTGAGTTCAGTATATGGTCTAAGATTCTACAACAAATTGATGTCAAAGATACTTGGTCGCAGTTTTGTGGGTCACTTCTATTACATTTCTACTAATTAGTGTAACATGTGCTTTCTTTCATCTACTAGGCATAGTTTTTAGTTTTGTTCACGGCTTTTCTGTGTATTATTCTTGAAAATGCTAACTCAGTCACTAATAACTCTTGTCACTGGCGCTAGGTTTCCATTCCATGTTGATGTGTAATCGTTTTTATTCCTTACACTTGTGACAGTTAATATTTTATGTATTGTTTTTTGGACAACACTGAACAAAGTTGGAAGCAAATTTGTCAGATGGAGTGAAGAAGTTTGATGTCACCATCTTTGGAGGGGACCACTGTGCAATCTCAGTTGAGAGAAATAAGCATGAGAAATCTTAAATGGTGACCTGCTTTTCTGTGTCAACAAAGTGATTGAAAGAACAGCTGTAACTCTGAATGCAAACAAAAAAACTGTGTTGAAGATTGGTGAAGTAATATTCAAGAAATAAGAAGATGCTAGATAATCACTGAAGCTGGAAACTCTTGGGGGATAAACATTATATGGATAATGCAAATACCAACATAGATCATTAAGTGAGGATGGAGTACAGAAAGAAACATCTGCTACTTATGGAATTATTATTGTAATCTATAGGAAATCAGGATTCATCAAGGCAGGCACACTTCTTCATTTACAGTTCTTTTTGACATGTAATCTAGTGCAAGCCTGAGTCAGGTGATAGAGGATGTAGGTTCACTTTGCAAAGACTTCACAAAGGAAGACACTGTGGTAATAGTGGGTGAGGTATGCAGCAGCAGAGACAGGGACCCTGATTATTCAATTGAGGGTGACCTGATAAAGATAGCTACAGCAATGAGACATACTGGTGGTGGGCAGTTCTAAGGGGCAATGACTGGCCTCATTTAAACTTTTCTGTTAGGAGAGTTAATTTACAGGTGGAACGGCTGCTTGGCTCACGTATGGGGTGTCATAATGGTGTGGTTCCTGTTGACTCTGTCAGTAGGCGGGACTATGCTAGACACAGCCTTCACCTCAACAGGAAAGGCAAAACTGTCTGAGCTAGTAGCAAATAACTTAAGGGGGGGGGGGGGGGGGGGTCACTCTTGCATGTGGCAAAGTACCAGTTCTTATGAGTGACAGGACAGCAGATTTTGTAGGGTAGGGAGGGCAGAACCAAAGGATGTTCAGAGACAGGTTGAAAATAGCATTCACATTAATAAAATAGGCTGCCAGAAAGCAAATTTTAATGTACACATTTTGTGCAAACAGCCCGTAATTGAAACTGGAGATGTTCAGAAATTGACAGAAAAATTAGGTCCATCCAGTTGTAATTCAGCTAGTGCACAACATTAGTTATCCTTATTGGATCAGAGTATCTGAGGACTTAGAGCTAAGCTTAATGAGTTGCTTATTTGTGTTGAAGAATTAGAGTTGATCAACCCAGTTGATATAATCTGCCTCTCTGAACATCATGTGTCTGCTGGTATAGATATGCTAAATGTTACAGGATTTAAGTGAGCCTCTTACTTCTATGGACAAAATAGGGAGAAAGGAGAAGTTGCCACATTTGTCAGAAACTGATTTAATTTCAAGAATGCTCATATCAATAAATTTTGCTCAGAGCAGCATGTAGAAGCTTGTGCGACAGAAGTAGCTGAGTCATTTATAATAGTAAGTATATACAGAGCACCTCCAGGAAACTTTAACCTCTTCATAAAAATCTGGAAGCTTTAGTGTCCCATCTCTCAGTAAAAAACAAGGAAATAGTGGT
The DNA here is from genome assembly GCF_023864275.1 of Schistocerca cancellata. Classification (NCBI taxonomy): domain Eukaryota; kingdom Metazoa; phylum Arthropoda; class Insecta; order Orthoptera; family Acrididae; genus Schistocerca; species Schistocerca cancellata. The sequence goes on from NC_064626.1 coordinate 883,807,657, forward strand.
TGCTGGTGATTTAAATGTGAATTTATTGAAAAGGTCTGTTAGTGATCAATTATTGCAACCAGGAGACAGTCATTCAATTGAATTCCGAACTTTGAAATAGGGTGTGTAAATGCTGTGAGACTGCTCTTGATAAAATCTTTGTAGACAAGACTAGGGAAAAAAGTTATATCACAAAAGCGATAGTAAATGGGCTATTGGATCATGACATGTAGCATCTTATGTTCAGTGACGAAACTCATCAGGATATAATATCTTTTAAATCCTCATACAGGAAAATAATAAATCAGTAAAAAATTGAGAATTTTAGGATATTGCTCAAAGATCTAGACTGTATAGATGTTTACAGTATTTCTGAATCAAATAGAAAATGCAAAGCATTTATGGATAAAATCACTTCCACATTTGGAAATTGTTTTCCCCTAAAGGTAACTCAAATCAAACTGAAGTCTAAAAATAAAGAATGGATTACACAAGGGGTAAAAGTAACATGTGGGACAAAAAGGAAACTGTATCTACTATATAGGAACAACTCTGATGTTAGCATTGTAACCCATTACAAAAGAATGCTACAAAAAACTGAAGCAGGTAATCCAGAAATCTAAGCAGCTTTATCATGAGAAAAAGATAATATCATCATGCAACAAAATAAAAACTGTATGGGGTATAGTGAAGACAAAGACAGGTGGGGCCAGAAAGAAAGAGGAACAGATAGCTCTAAAAATAAATGGGAATTGGTAACAAGTGCATGTAGTGTTACAAACGTCTTAAACAAGTACTTTGTTTCTGTTACTGACAGCTTGGAGTTATCAGGTGCAGTAAACAGTGCAATGGAATATCTGAGACCAGTCTCTACAAATAACTTCAGTGAACTGGAAATGACACTCTCATTTCTCCCAAAGAAGTAACATCTAACACAAAATCTCTAAAATCAAGGTATTCCAGTGATTGTAACAAGATCTCAACAAAATTAATCAAGGAGTATTCGTGTGAGTTGAGATCTGTCTTAAGTTATTTGTGTAATCAATCTCTTGTCAGCAGAAGATTTCCAGACTGGCTGTGTTAAGTTTCTTTACAAGAAGAAATACCATCAATACCTCAAAAAATACCATCAAACTATTAACCATTTTCTCTTTTTCTGGCTTCTTCAAAAATATTTGAAAAGGTTGTTTTCAATGTCTTCTTAAGCATCTGACTAAAAAAAATATACTATCCAAGTCGCAGTTTGGGTTCCTTAAGGGTTCCAATATAGAAAAGGCTATTTACACATACAGTGAGAATGTATATAATTCATCAGATAACAAATTATAGGCTGCTGGCATTTTCTGTGAGCTGTGAAAAGGCTTTGATTATGTGAATTACAGCTCTCTCTTAAATAAATTAGAAAATTATTGTGTCACAGGCATTGCTGGAAAATGGTTCGAGTCTTACCAAATTAACAGGAGACAAAGGATGTCATTGAAAAATACGTGTAGAGTAAGCATTCAGTCTTCATCTGACTGGGAATTAATTACATATGGTGTTCCTCAAGGTTCCATCTTGGGTCAGCTGCTTTTTCTTGTGTATGTTAATGACCTTCTGTCTGTTACAATGCCAGATGCTAAGTTTGTTTTCTTTGCAGATGCTACAAACCCTAGCAATAAATAGCAAGTCAAGTACAGATTTAGAAATGTCTCCTAATCAGATTTTTTCTGGAATTAATAAATGGTTTAAAGCTAATTCACCATTATTAAACTTTGAAATTGCAATTCAGGACCTGTAAGAGATTTTCCTTGAGCATGAGTATAAAATATAAAGACATGCAGATAGAAGAGGTGGACAGTGTTAAATTTATGGGAATACAGGTTGATAAATACAACAGAATTATGAAAGTGCTTAAACAAGTCTGTATTTGCAATGTGAAGATGTCAAATATAAATATTTGAAAATACTTTGCTTACTTTTGTTCTATCATGTCATATGGGATCATACTTTTGGGTGACTCATCAAACCAGAAAAAAGTTTTTAGAGTGCCATGTTGTGTAGTAAGACTCATTTGTGGTGTAAATTCAAGAACAGGGTGTTCTAACCACTTGTCAGTACATTTATTCATGAATGAAATTTGTTGCAAATAGTATGTCTCTACCTCCAAGCAGTAGCTCAATGCATAGTATCAATACTAGGAATAAGAAAAACACCTAAAATCTCTTACCTTGGTCCAAAACTGAGTTCAGTATTCAGGAACACACACATTTTCAATAAATTATGAGCAACCCTTAAAAACTTGGCTTCAGATAAAGCACAATTTAAACAGAGTTTGAAAATTTTTTGGTGGGTGATGCCTACTACTCTATAGATGAATATCTTAATAGGGACTATTCTCTATTGCTTTTGGCAAATTGTGTGCTAAAGCATCTTGCTTTGGCAGATTTCAGCAAATTGTGTGCTAAAACATCTTGCTTTTGGTGGATTGCGTCCAGACCATCTTACATAAAAATGTCTCTTAGATTTCAGTTTTGACAGTGCCTGGTCACAACAGTCCAGATTAGGGTATTCTGTATACGATAAATTTGTTACGAATGCATAAATATGTTTCATTCTGGCAGTGTATTAATCCTGTATATATTAGCAGTTTCAGTTTAGTATAATGTATTCACATATTTTAACAATCTCGTGACAGATGGTTGGTATTATAGTATATTCAAATGTTCTGGTTTTTTTTATTATCCTTTCTGACATGTTCCACACTCACTAGAATCATCTCATTCTTGGTTGTAAGGAATGAAAACTGAATCTGATCTAAGCTGTGAACATTGCTGTGGTTGTAACTTGTTAATGGAGATAGAAGATTTATATCACCTGACAGAAAAAGTGGAGCACCTGGAAGGGAAGAAGGAAACAAAGTGAAACTTCATGAGCTGTGAGGGTATGTGATACTGTTTCATTTATTACAATATCAATTCAAATTTCCAAAGAACTTGACGGAATGAACCTACTTACCAGTGTGACATCATACCCCTCTAATCTGGATGCATGTACTGGTTCAGTTGGTAATGGTCTCATAAAGCCATTATGTCCTCTTTTGAGGCAAGCTGGAGATGTAATAGGCACAAGAGCACCTCCAGATCATGCAGATATTTCATAAAAACTTTTATGATGTGGGGATGGGCATTGTCCTGTTGAGCAATGGAGATATCCATGATTTACAGTCATGCCATCACAGTTTCCCCATCATGACCTGAAGTCATGCACAGTGGCTGTGCACACTATGATGACAGACATAATGCTTCTGTGACTCTTCAAACCATTGGGAAAATGAGACTTCTCCCCAGGTCATTACCATACTCACCAATGGTGTTCATCTGTGGTAGTGCAAAGCTACAATTCATCAATGAACCCAATGGGATGTCACTCATCAAAAGCTCGTACTTCCTGGTCCTGGAACCACTCTGAGAATGCATCTGTTTGTGCTGTGGTGTTAAAGGCAGCCTAGGCAATGGCTGGTAATTTCCTAGCCCAGATGCTGCCAGTCTCCAACCAATGGTATGGGATGACACAAAATATTGCAGGGAGTTCATTTCTTATTCAGATGCAAAGAGGTTACTATGTGCTTGGTTCACAACACAGTGATCCTCCCTTGTAGTGATCAGACATGGTCAACCAGAACCTTGATGATGAGTACACCTTCCCTCATATTTCCATGAACTCCACAACTGAATGCCCCAAATACATGGATATTGCATGATTCAACCATCTGACCAAATGGAGACCCAAAATGAGGCCTCTTTCAAATGCTTTCAGATGCTAATAATGCTGTCTGATGTGAGTAATGGCTTTTCCATGTCCTTCACAGTGATCTCTCAACATCCAATACTGTTCACACCCCTTAGATATCCTATCAGACCTGATAACAACACTAAACATGATCAACACTAATGCTCTCTGTTGACCATTTTGCCTGTCACAGAGAATTGCAACTGCAATCATTTATACACCCGCCCGTAATGTGTAATGCACAAGATTACATTGACATCTGACTTTGTCTTCTGGATGCTTGACTTTTTTATTAGGCATTGTGAATTATTAAAGTGTCACAGTGCTGAAGGTTGAAGTAAGTGATAATTTTAAGGAGTTAGAGTGTATAGAGGCCAACAGTGTTGCCATAGTGGTTACACTGATTGCTGTCAGATCACCAAAACTAAGCACTGTCAGACTTGGCTGGCACTTAGATGGGTGACTGTCAGAGATCTGCTGAGTGCTGTTGGCAAGTGAAGTGCACTCAGCTTTTGTAAGGCCAAATGAGGAGCTCCTTTTTTGACAAGTTGTGGCTCTGGTCATGAAAACTGACAACTGCCATGAGAATAGTGTGCTGACCACATGCCCCTCCATATCTACATCCAGAGACACCTGTCGGCTGAGGATGGCATGGCAGTTGGTCAGTACCATTGTTCCTTCCAAGACATGGTTGGACAGAGTTTAATTTGGTTTAGGTTTTAGAGTGTATAGAACTAACATCTCCCCATTAACAATGGATCCCTAGAAACAGTATCCGTGAGCTGGCAAAAGCTTATTTGCAGATAGCCATTAAGCTACCACCTTATCAGTACAATTTCAACACAATGTGGACCCAAATTAAAGGTTACATTGCCAGGAATAATAATAATAAATACTGATCTTTTAGGTAAGTTATCTCTGAAGACTGGAAGACAGACTGCAGTCATACACAGCACATTACAGAAATGCATGGCAGAGTAAAGCAACCCATATCCTCACTAAAAGTGGGTCTCTTTCATCCTGAGAGCTGAGTGACCTGCTGTATTTTTCAATCCTCTCCAGCCTATCCTTGTCTCCTCTCCGGTGAAGTAACCATTAGTTCTGAAAGCTATCTTTTGTCTTCTATATGAGTCTACTGCTGCTACCACACATTTCACTTCCTGAAGCTAAATATTGACCAGAAATTCAGACTTGTAATTTATTTGAATCTATTTTTTACATTCAAATGAGGAAACAGTCATTTTGTTAAATAACACCATGACAGTGACTCTGCAGACATATGAGGGGCATTTGAAAAGTCCATGCAAAAATAGAAACTACTTACGTGTTTGGGGTAAACCTTATTTATTTTTTGACATAGTTTCCTTTTAGGCTTATACACTTCATCCAACGCTGTTCTAATTTGTCGATCCCTTCTGAATAATAGGAATTGTCCAAGTCTGCAAAATAGCTATTAGTTGCTGCAATCACTTCCTCGTTTGAATAAAATCTTTGTCCTGACAGCCATTTCTTCGGGGAACAAATAGAAATCTGGAGAATAGGGGGGATGTGAAACAAGTTGGAATCCTATTTCCAATAATTTTGTGATCACAACTGCTGAGGTGCATTATCGTGATGGAAAAGGACATTTTTGCAGTCCAGTCGATGGTGTTTTTCTTGCAGCTCGATTTTCAAACAGTCCAATAACAATGAATAATATGCACCTGTAATTGTTTTACCCTTTTCCAGATAGTTGATGAGGATTATCCCTTGTGAATCCCAAAAGACAGTTGCCATAACCTTTCTGGCCGAAGGAATGGTCTTCGCCTTTTTTGGTGCAGATTCTCCCTTGGTAACCCATTGTTTAGATTGTTGTTTGGTCTCAGGAGTATAGAAATGTATCCGTGTTTCATCCACAGTGATGGAATGATGCTTAAAGTCCTGAGGACTCTTCCTGAACAGCTGCAAACCATCCTTGCAACACTTCATTCGATTCCATTTTAGGTCTAGCTTGAGCAATTGCGGAAACCATCTTGTGGATAACTTTTTTATGTTCAAATGTTTATGCAAAATATTATGTACCCATTCATTTGAGATTCCCACAGCACTAGCAATCTCACACATCTTAACTCTTCTGTCTTCTGCCATCACGGATTTTATCAATGATATCTGGAGTCTTAACCACCACTGGTGGTCCAGAACGTTCAGCATCACTTGTGCCAATATAGCCACTCCAAAAATTTTGAAACCACTTATAAACTGTTCTAATTGAAGGTGAGAAGTCACTGTAATGTTTATCAAGCTTCTCTTTAGTCTCCTGAGGCATTTTGCCTTTCATAAAGTGATTTTTAATCACCACACGAAACTCTTTTTTGTCCAATTGTTGACAATCACTTGTGTTTCTTGATTCATACGAATGCCAAACACAAATAAATAGACTAATATGGCTGAAACTTGGTGAATGTTCTTTCAAAAGATGCTACTAACTAAACATGACCTTGATACGTGCTGGTGGTGCCATCTCTTGGACATTGCATGGACTTTTCAAATGCCCCTCGTATGTGATAGTGACAAGGGACATTCAGTGGAGTTTTGTCATTGTCACCACTGAAATGATGCACAGGGGAATGCAGCTGAAATTTATGAGCACGCATTTCATGATAGTAATTAACCGCATAGAAGAATTATGTTTTAATAAGTCTTGACATTTTAATAATAAGACAATTATCAGCAATGATTTTCATTTGAGAAATTCAGTCCTTGCAGCCCAAAAGAAATTTCTTCCATTACTTGCAGTGTAATTGCTGGAACACCAAGAGAGTGTTGATTGAATCACTATTTTTCTTTCTTCCATTCCCAGTAGGATTATTTATTGTGTTTTCACTAACACCCAGGATTTGTTTATGCTTTAGAAATAAGGTGACCACTGAATCTGAAAATTTACTAACAAATTAATTATATATGCAGCAATCTATTTTTAGCACAGAGAAACCAAACAGGCATCTGCTTAGATCTTGGTGTGCAAGCAACATGTTAGGCCACATGAAATTCAAATCACCTGATGTTGCACATCTCTGACAAAGATCCAGTTTTGTGCAGACAAAAATATGATTTCATTTGCCTAGTGTATTCTCCTCAACTCAGTAACAAAAGTGGTTCCTTCATGTTGAAAATTTGATAACAACATCAAAAATGCATTTTCATGAACTTGATGTATAATAAATAAATAAAACTGAAATGAAAATGCAGTGCAGCTCTTCCAGAGCACAATGATGTCAGTCCCATCTTTATGCATTGAATAACTTTAGCAGTTTATAACCAACTGAATGAAACATAGGATTACCAGGGTTTTCTGTGGAGAATTCAGCAAAACTGCTCTGTATCTTCTCATGATCCTGCAAGACTGTTGATCCTAAACTAATTTTGAACAGAGTATACAGTATATGATCTGTTTTTTTTTTTTTTATTGTCTTATACATTTGTCATAGATATAATCTTAACATGTCTGTTTTCAGTAACCTACAGTTCTATTCTTTTCTGTTGATGGATTATCATGTCATCCGTATGATCAATTTCAGATTTTTTTCTAAGCGTCTAGGTGATGGAATGGATTTTGAAGACTTCACTAAGCTTATTGAAGCTCTGCAGAAATGCAAGAATCAAAATACAACTGCTGCAGTAGTATCACAAGAAGCTGATAAAATCATCAAGTATGAGCAGAAACTATTATCTTTAAAAAAATTATGAGTTAGAAATTTGGTAGCATGTACTTTAAGGCATTTCCTGGTAGACATATGAATGGAAATACTAATGTGTCCTTTCATATGGCCATCAGACTCAAGTTACAAGACATAATTCATTGTTTAGAGGGTGGTAAAATTACTGTGCACAAGGGACATCACCTCCATAATTGTTTGGAAAGGGAGAGGGGGAATGTAAGTTTAACTGAGGAGTACAATCATTTTCATGAGTGAGAGAGAGAGAATCCCTGCAGAAAAATGCAGTTCATGGAAATTCATCAAACTCAATATCAATTAAAACAAAAAAACAAAAAACAGAGAATTAACTTTGTTATTAATACCAAACAATGTACTGAACTCCTGCAGTTCATCCTACATCCTTAACTTATTGCATTACTAAAACTGACAAAAGACAACATTTCTTGGAATCTGAGTTCTTTATATACTAATTTGGAAAAAAAAACACATTAACATGAGATTTACTTATGACTTAAAGTAAACTATATTATTTTCTTTGTTTATAGAGAGATGTGGAAAATATGTGTATTTAAATAACTAAGCAATATGTGTGGCCTTCTCAGTCAGTCTTGAGGTTTCAAGTTTTTTTTTACTTTCGTAGTGCAGTTTCTTAAACTGTGTAATGCATACATAACAACAGAAAAACCAGTTACTGAAAGTAATTCACTAAAATATGAACAACAGTTGAATAAACTACCACCGTACTCAGTGCTGGGTAGAGACTCCCCAAAAACACATAACACATATTGCAAACATTAATTTAATATATGTACATTATCTTTGAAAAGGTGTAGATCTGCATTGTACACATTCTCTTAGTGTTTAGCAAAATGGCAATAAATAAACAATGTGAAAAACCAGTATACAAATATACTCATACAGAAAAAAAATTGCAACACCAAGAATGAGATGAGACGTAAATGAAAGTTGGTAGGCATGTTTCTACATCTGAAAGAGGATGTCTATTAAAATTTTATGTAAAAAATTAAACAATGGAAACTGCATGTGGGAATGTCAATAATGTAGGACAGGATGGATATGCGTGTGTGTGCGAGTGTATACCTGTCCTTTTTTCCCCGTAAGGTAAGTCTTTCCACTCCCGTGATTGGAATGACTCCTTACCCTCTCCCTTAAAACCAACATCCTTTCATCTTTCCCTCTCCTTCCCTCTTTCCTGATGAAGCAACCATGGGTTGCAAAAGCTTGAATTTTGTGTGTGTGTTTGTGTTTGTTTGTGTCTCTATCAACATACCAATGCTTTCGTTTGGTAAGTTACATCATCTTTGTTTTTAGATATATTTTTCCCACGTGGAATATTTCCCTCTATTATATTCATATGATTACAAAGTAGTTTTTATCCAATTGGGGACAAATTCCCTTTGAAAATGCAGTGATGAAGATGCCACCTGTCAAACAACAAATGTAATCAAAACAGCAAAAAATGTATTTACATAAGTAAAATAAACTGCTGTGCCAGTGAGCAGTGTAATAGCCTAGGAACAATATTTATAGATCCTTATACGTTTATAACCATGGATTGTTTAACACAGTGTGGCATGCATTTGAACAGATTAGGGTTTACAAAATTCACCAATATGTTAACTGATATTTGAAAAATTAGAAACAATAAGGATGAAGGTGACAAGCCACCTAAAAGAATAAGAGGTAAAGAAACTTCATAAAAGCTATTCTTAAAACTACAGGAAAAAATAAAACCAAATTTTTGATGTGTTTAAACATAAATAGCTTACAAACAAAACATATAAATGACAGGGAGGCAAAAATCTGATGATCTACATATTTTTCTGTTATAAGGGAGAAATATTGCAGTCCTTGGCCTCAATAAACATTCACTAACAAACAACTGCATTACAATTCTTAATAAATTAGAGAACTGTATTTTAGCCAGTAGCTTTTATAGAAGTAACAGAACTACTTTATCATGTAAGGCAAAAGATGATTTTAATTTTCTAAAAGATGAGGACATATTAGAAAATTGGTGTGAATAATTAGAGCAACAAAATATTATAATAAATTTAATCTATAGAACTCAGATAAAGATGTAACAAAAGCTTATTACATCACTAAAGTTGATCAGGGTAAATGTCTGCATCATCATTCTGTATTGGAGCAAAATGTTAGAGAACTCTATATTCTGATATATCACATATCCTGAAAATTTTATTGACAGTGTCAGTGGTGGTGGAAGCCTTTGCTTACTTTCAAAAGTATTATTATTTAAACTAAGGGTTCTCTCACAGAAACTAACAAAAGAGAAAAAGAAATGATTAGGGTAGCTGCTGATTTTAATTTATACATAATAAATGAATCCAGTTTGTCAACACTATTTGTTGATCTGATTCAAGCATTTGGTTTCAATTCAAACTTCACAGAGTTCACAAGAGATCATGGGCAAACCGCAACATGCATAGTTAACATTCTGACACGTTATGCATAGCATCATACAAGAAAACTCTGCAATGAGTTACGTATTTCTGATCATTCTGCATTGTTTTTGGAGCAACCAAAAATAAATGAAACAGGCTTCAGGAAAAATCATATCAAATAATGCTTAAGTAATCTATTTATACATAAACTGGCCGGCAGGTTATTGTACTGGAAGTTGTATAAATTATGACAGATTTCTTAAAAATGTTTTTGCACATTTGCAACAAATATTTCCCCCTACAGTCAGCTGCAAAAAATTGGCAAATGAACCAGAATGGATAAATGGCAGTATAAAAGTTGCACAGTGTTACACAAAGTTACACAATGAACTGAAAAGTAATACGAGCGTAGGTTTATAAACTATGTTAAACAGTATAAAACTATATTTAGAAGGGTGATAAAGGCATAAAAAAATGACACACAAAAAATTCATTCTAAACCATACAAATAAATCAAAGGCAGTATGATCAGTTATAAAATCTGAACTTCATTTCCTAGCTGATGGTCCACAAACCCCAAACTGGCATTAGGTGACAAATCCATTGGAAATCCTTCAGAAATATGAAATTGTCACAGTTTCTTTTTTTAATAAGTGCATCAGCATCAGATGAAGCAATTAAAGATACAGATGTAGAAGAAATACTATTATCCTAAAAGGTAAAAATTTTACTGGATAGAATTAATTAAAACAGTGGCTAGTATAATATCAGGACCTCTATCAGTAATAACTAGTCAATCATTTGAATAGTGACCACCTCGATAGCTAAGAGGTCTGCACAGTGGAATGCCATGCAAGGGGCCCAGGATCGATTCCCAGCTGGCTGAGAGATTTTCTATGCTCAGGGACTGGATGTTGTGTCGTCTTCATCATCATATCATCCCCATCGATACACAAGTCACCAAAGTGGTGTCAACTCAAAAGAGTTGCAGCTGAAAAACAGTATACCTGATGGGAAGCCCCCACCACATGACATTTCATTTGATTTGAATTTTAATGCTTCCCAGATGCACTAAAGTACACAGTAATGAAGACATTATTCAGGAGAGGCTCAAAGAAAGATGTAATAAACTACTGGCCATTAAGTCTTCTCCGAGTTGTCTCAAAAGTATTTGAAAAAAATGGTTCAACTCAGATCCAAAATTTTATAGCAAAACATAAAATCATGACATTAAATCAGTTTGGTTTCTAGAAAGATGAGATTTTTATATGTTGCATGACTCTGACCATTTTCTTCTGTGTAGGCATCACAGATTCAAGAAATTTGATGAATGATATTATTGCACCAGTCTGTAATTTTAGAATATAAGTGGCAGTCACATGAAAATCAAATATCTGCTATAACAGGACCATGGAATGGTCCAATTCAAAAGTAATCACCACATGTGTTAAGACATTTATGCCAATGGGAGACAAGGTGGTCAGTTCCTGGTTCATAGAACAAGTACATACCAACAGCTGAAAGGGAAATGGAAAAGCCAGCAATGGAAACATCTCACATCTCCCCACCAAAGAAATCCAAAACTGTTCACATGATTTCTGGTAAGGATGTGATGACCTCCTTTGACTGCAGGGGCCCTCTGCATGTGAAGTTCCTTGAATGCAGAACCACAATCAATGCACAGTGCTATTAAGACATTTTGCAGAATCTGTGATGTGCCATAAACAGAAAATGTCCAGGAATGCTGTCAGATGGAATCATCCTGTTGCATGTTTACACCTGCCAACACACTGACGATGGAACAAACATTATGTTTCAGCGATCTGGTTGGAAAATACTGCAGCGTCTTCCATACAACCTGGATCTTTTACCATGTGATTTTTGCATCTTGGGCAAAATACACGCATGAACAATGGTTTCAGTCAGACTAGAAGGTGCGAAAGTGGGTGCAGTTGTGGTGCTGTCAGTGGCCAACCACATTCTACAACTTGATTCTCTCATCTCCCAGAGGGTTAAATGTCTTAATGCAAGTGCTGATTACTTTTTAATGCTGATTACTTTTTAATGGAACTTTTCCATGGTACCATAGTGGCAACTGTTCGGTTTTCATTTGACTGCCAATCATACTTTATTGCACACAGCTAGTTATAAGCATGAACCATTTTCAAGTGCATCTATAGCAAGAGAGGCACTGTCGCTGAGCTAGATGCTGTTGCCTGTCCTGTTTAAGAGGAAACCACTTAGCCTGAAAGATCTGGGCAATCACAGAGGGTGGGATTATTGGTAGTTGGGAGCTTCAATGTTAGGTGCATTATGGGGTCCCTTAGGGACTTGGCTGACAAGAAGGGTAAGAAAATCAATCTCCACTCCATGTGCATACTGGGTGGAGTCATTCTAGATGTTGAAAGGGTCCTCCCAGATGCCATGAAGAGCACAGGGTGCAGCCAACTGCAGGTGGTTGCTCACTTCGGTACCAATGATGTGTGTCACTTTGGATCAGAAGAGATTCTCTCTGGTTTTGAGCAGCTAACAGAAGTGGTAAAGGCGGCCAGTATTGCTTGCGAGATGAAAGCAGACCTGACCATTTGCACCATAGTTGACAGGTCTGATTGCAGACCTCTGGTACAGAGTCGATTGGAGGGTCTGAATCAGAGGCTCAGATGGTTCTGCGACCATGTAGGCTGCAGATTCCTCAACTTGCGCCAAAGAGTGGTTGTGTTTTGGGTTCCGCTGAATAGGTCAAGTGTCCACTATATGCAGGGGTGACTACATGGTTAGCAGGGGCTGTTTGGTGTGGACTGAGCGGTTTTTTAGGTTAGAGGGCCTCAGTAAAACACAAGAAGGGCTACAGTCACAAAGGGTGCAGGCTGGACACAGAAAGAACGTAGATGCAGGAACCATTGGTATAACATTTGTAAATTGTCATAGCTGTGTTGGGAAAGTACCAGAGCTCCAAGCATTAATAGAAAGCACTGATGCTCAAATCATTATAGGCACTGAAAGCTGGCTAAAACCAGATATAAGCTCATCCGAAATTTTTGTGAAGAACCTAACGGTGTTCCCAAAGGATAGGCTAAACATGGTTGATTCCATAAACAAAAGAAATAGCTCACAAAATATTCATTTGTCCAATACTAGGATGTTGCTCATCAGTCTGGGATCTACACATACATGGAGAATTGCCAAAGAAAATATTCTGTTCTTCTTTGGCAATTCTCCATGTATGTGTAGATCCCAGACTGATGAGCAACATCCTAGTATTGGACAAATGAATATTTTGTGAGCTATTTCTTTTGTTTACGGAATATGTTTCTTGAGAAGTCTTCCAGAGAATCTCAGTCTGGCATCTTCCTTACCCAAGATTAATTTTATGTGGTTGTTCCACTCTGAATCACTCTCTATGCTTACTCCTAAATATTTTAATGGAAATAACTGCTTCTAATGATTTCTCTGCAATCATGTAATCATATAATATAGGTTTCTTCCATCAAAGTATTCATAATACATTATGTTTGTTTATCTTGAGGATCTTTTGCCACTTTTTTGCACCAAGCGTCAATCCTCAGGTCCTCCCGCATTTTGTTATAATTTTCTAGTGTTACAACTTCTCTGTATACAACATCATTGTCTGTGAAAAGCCTCATTGAACTTCTGACATTATCTAGTAGGCAATTTATACATATTTTGAAAAGTAGTGATCCTATAACATTGCTTTGGGGCATGCTTCAAGTTACTTTTAGATCTGAGGCTTCTCTCAATTCAGTATGACTTTCTGAGTTCTGTTCCCTAGAAACTCTTCAGTCCAATCACACAGATGATCTGATAGTCCATATGATGATATTTTGTTCATTAGGTGGCAGTGCAGATTTGTATCAAACACCTTCCAGAATTCAAAGAAAATCACTTCAGTCTGGGTGCCTGTATCTACAGTTCTGCTATCTGGATGTCAGTGACAAACAAAGCAAGCTCGATTTCACACAGTAATTGTTTTTTGAGCCCTTGTTGATTACTGCAGAGGAGATTTTCAGTCTCTTTGAATGTCATAATATGTGAACATAAAACATGTTCCAAAATTCTACAACAGAGTGACGTTAGAGATGCAGGCTTATAGTTTTTTGCATCTGTTTAATGACCCTTCTTGAAATTTGGGATGACCTGTGCTTTATCATTAGGAATGATTTGCTCCTCTAGAGACATATGGTACATTGCTGCTAGAAGAGGGCCTAGTTCTTTTGCATATGTTGTGCAGAGCGAGCTGAACTGGTTGTACATCAGTTCCACTGGACTTTCCTCTGCTGGGTGATTTTAATTAGTCATTTTGTCATTCATGCAACAATTAAAGGAGGAACTAAATCATGATATTCCTCAGTGAAACAGTTTTGGAAAAAGATGTTTAGTATATTTTCTGTATCACCATCTGCTTTGAAGCAATAATGGTCACAGAGTGTTTAGATAGATGATGTCAATCCATTTACTGATTAAACATATAACCAAAATTTTCTTAGGATTTTCTATCAAATCAGTAGAAAGAAATTTGCTTATGAATTTGTTGAATGCTTCATGTGTGGCTCTTCTAACACTACTTTTGGCTTAGTTTAGTTTTTGTTTATCTGCAAGGTTCTGGCTATGTTCAGATTTGTAGTGAAGCTCTCTTTGCTTTTCTAGTAACTTTCTAATATGGTTGTTGAACCCCAGTGGGTCTTTTCCATTTCTCGCAATTTTGCTCAACACATACCTGTCTAAAGCATATTGTACGGTGTTCTTGAGCTTTATCCATTGAAGCTTAATTTTGTCAGTGCTGGAGATAAAATTTCTATGTTGACTTGTCAGATAATTTGAATTCTGTCTCTTACTAAACAGAAAGATCTTCCTACCCCTCTTTGTATTCCTATTTTTAGGATGTTCAGTGGTGCCATAATGGACTTATGATCAGTGATTCCCTGTTCTACTCTAACTGAGCTGAGAAGTTCAAGTATGTTTGTTACCAGCAGATCAAAGCTACTATCTTCATCAGTCATTTCTCTGGTTAGCTGCTCAGTGTAATTTTCTGTGAAAGCACATAGAACAATCTCACTCAATTCTCTGTCCCTACTACCCATCCTGATCACTTGATTCTCCCAGTCTACAGCTAGTAAGTTATAATCTCTATCTAAAATAATAACATGATCAGGAAATTTACTTGTATTATTCTCCAAATTAACCCTCAGTTTCTAACGTTTTTCGAACAACTTGCGACATTGTGGTACTGAGGTGCAAGACTCACACGTCTCTCGCAGTTGACTTACATATTGTGTGCAGCCGACTCTCTTCTCTGGGTAGTCAGCTATGTCGATCACCCAAAAGCTTCTTCTCTGAAGACTATAGTGGGTTACAGGAATTTGTTAAGCTACTTCTCTATTCGTGAAATAATATGTGTACTCGTGACACACTTTCAGTTCATTCTTGGTATATTTTCATCTCCCAACACAAAGCAACATTTACTCTTTTTCACATAAGTAATTAAACTCTGGCAAGCCACTGGTGTCTTTAAACATCAGACTCAACAAAACACAAGTTTCATATCATAGTAACAATCCAATACTTTATGGACATCACATGTGTCCTGCCTCATGCAGAGCTTAGATGTGAAGTAAGATAAAAGTATTTACTCTCAAGTGAGTCCAATACATGAATGTGCATAGAAATCTATGTTCAATTGTCCATTAGTCTTTTTTACAATAAACACAGAACTTGTCATCGCCTGTGACTTGTCCCTCTTACAGTCTTCTAATAACAAACTTCCGACCTGCCCATAGAAACAGGTGGATCAGTAGAAACGTTCTCAGTCTCCCACACTCATACCTAAAATATTGGATGTTTGAGATGGTGGAAGGCTGAGTGTTTCTAGAATTTACACTAAAATTCTTGAGGCACTACATATCCCTTCCCTTAGCTCAAACACAAAATATTTTATACATATTCATTATGTACAATAATCTCACACAAGATAATTCTTTATCTTTTAACAGTACGTCTTTTTCTACTAATAACCATGCATATTTTACCACAATTATAAAGCGTGAACTTCTCAATCCATGTCGGAGTTAGCTCTTTTCAATCTCCAAAAATTCGTGAGTACCACATTTTTGTTTTCTATTCCTCTTCCAATCATAAATTCCAGGTGTACATAATTCATGAAAACTCTACTGCTTTGTTCTTACTTCCTGCACTACTTTTCCTAAGTACATACTTATTCATTACTTACTGTAATCTGGAGGAACTCTGGGTGGAATAAAAGTGTTCCCTTCTTCTGACACTTGTAAATCTAAAATGTAATAAGGCTATCGATACATAGAATTCAAACTTACCAGACTATTTCCTTTAAATGTGTGACTTCTGTCATGATACTACCCTATTTCCCTTTAGGAACAGTACCTATATCTTACATGGGTTGATACTAGGAGTACCCTTTCTCCTTCTGTTTTGGCAGGTATACCCCTTTCTTATTCCTAACCTCCTATGGTACAGGTCAATCCCCTTCTGGGTGCCCCTGTCCACACAGTATACGTCAGACTTTCATAGGTCTGCCTATCCACCCTCTCATCCAATAAATGTTAAGTGCACCCTATGTATCTTTTTTGAGTAGGCCTCCTAGTTCATTGACCTAGCATACATCTTTATGTATACTATTCTTAAATATTCTCTGGTAAAATTACAAACCTAATTTATACCTAAACTTCACTTTCCAATACTCCCTCTAATATCCTAGAGTCCTCTTTCACTCCTCACTCCTTCTATATAGACAGATATCATGCCCACACATAGTAGTTGCTATGTCTACCTGTATTTAGCAACTCCCAGTAGATACTATGCCTTTTCTCAAAGGACTAGCTCGGCACGTGCATTTATTGTTATTCACCTGTCTTTATATACATTTAAATATATGTATTTGAGAGTGACGAAGAAATCACAATGCACATCCATCACATACCAACAATGTAATATATGCATCTACTCAGATGCACATATATCTTTATTCCCCTACATCCCTTGGTGGTTCTGACATCACTTCAGGTGTCTAATTTGTAATTTTCCTGTTTGTGTTTAAGTGTATCGTCATGCATATGCAGATGTGTGTTTGTGTATCCTGATTCTTTGGCCTACTTACATGAAATAAGTTGAAGGTTATTGGAAACCACAGAAAATAAGAAGGACTTCAGCAATAGAAGTATATGTATATGGAAAGAGGAAAAGATAGACCAGTACTCAAATGAGAAGTAAGAAAGGAAAAAGTACAACGGTTGCTAAGATCAAAGAAGAGAAAGAAGATAGCCCCAGAGACAGGAAAACGCTTTCTACTTCCCTTCCCCAGGATCCCTACCTCGCTGGTACTTGAGTGAGAAGCCAGAGGAGGTATGATGTTAAGCATCTCCTACAGAATGGACATTCTCACCTTCACCTTTGAAGCCCTTGAAGAAAAATCTTAGCAACACCAATGGAATGGCAAATGATGAAGAATCAGTTACACTTGTCTGTGAGGGTTGTCTGAAAGGTGGTGTGTGTGATTAGTGTTAGTCATGCTTGTACTTACACTACCCACCCCTTCCAAAAGTGATAAAAACCCTCCCATTCACATTATATCTCACAAAGAGTAAAAATTATGTATCATGTTATCACTATTATGTAATGATTCATATAAAATTCCATTTTCTATTAATCTAATATTTCTTGATTCCTCTCCAAGAATAGCTTAGGCCAAATTAGGATCTAACTATATGCTGATACTGGGATTCAAGACCACCGCTGACTAAAGCAGAGCATGCAGGCGACTTAAATACTTAGAACGACTTCTTCCAAACTCTGCGCTGATGCTGGTATTTGAGACCACCACTAACTAGAGTGGAGCATGCAGGCGATTGAAATACGTATTGGGCACTAACAACTGAGTACTGAGAACACAGACTGTTCTGGATGTAATTGCAGATATATCAAATCAGAATCCAACTGCTTCTACGGAGCATATTATGAAAACAGTAATAGGTGATTCAATCCTGATTCAATATAACAACAAAATTTATCAAGTTGATGACATAGCATGGAATAGAAGTCCACATAATCCATTTGACATCACAAATAGTGATACAATCACTTATTGCTATTACTACAAGAAGCAGTATGGCTTTGATGTCAATGACTTGCAGTAGCCATTGCTTGTCAGCCAAGTAAAGACAAGGATGCAGATGCAAGAGAAAACTGATCAACTTATATGTCTCTCTAAAGGTGGATAATAACATAGTATAAGAATTCAAGAATAGATTACAGAATAGTTTAAGATTTGAAGGGCATTCAGTGCAGGAAAAATAGTACAGAAGAAACACCAAAAACAACTTGGGATCCAACGGACATCACTCTGCCCATTAACACAGCACATTAATGTCCATGGGAGACAGATGTGACTCCACCCAGATCACATGGATCTGACCTTAACCTCACTTGAGCCACAGCAAACCACTACTTTTCGTTAAATTTTGTGTGAAAGTCTCCCCATGATAGAACAATCACCACTTTACTAGGAAACACAACATTAGGTAAAGTTATTCTATTTTCTACTTTGTCATGGACAAATCTGAATTCTTTGCACAAGTCGTCCATAACCTTGTTAGTATCATTAGGTTTGGAAAAGGCAACGGTCGCAACATTTCCGGAGATTATGCTCTTGTCCGTTTCTCGATCTACAATTAGCGCAAAGGGTTCCGCCAGACTACTTATATTTATAATGTCAAAGTTGACTATTTTTCTTTGAAATTTTGTTCTACATTATTTACTCATGAAGTGACAGTTCGTATACTAACACCTGGAATTTTCGAGTGAATAACTGATATTACTTCCTTGGAGAGCATGCAGCTTTACTGTATGGTCAAATGATGATAGCGTCATCTTGGGTAAAATATTCTGGAGGTAAAATACTCCCCCATTCGGATCTCCGGGCGGGGACTACTCAGGAGGATGTCGTTATCAGGAGAAAGAAAACTGGCATTCTATGGATCGGAGCGTGGAATGTCAGAACCCTTAATCGAGCAGGTAGGTTAGAAAATTTAAAAAGGGAAATGGATAGGTTAAAGTTAGATATAGTAAGAATTAGTGAAGTTCGGTGGCAGGAGATACAAGACTTTTGGTCAGGCGAATACAGAGTTATTAATACAAAATAAAATAGAGGTAGTGCAGGAGTCAGTTTAATAATGAATAAAAAAATAGGAGTGCGGGTAAGCTACTACAAACAGCATAGTGAACGCCTTATTGTGGGCAAGATAGACAAGAAGCCCACGCCTACTACAGTAGTACAAGTTTATATGCAAACTAGCTCTGCAGATGACGAAGAAATTGAAGAAATGTATGAGGAAATAAAAGAAATTATTCAGATAGTGAAAAAAAAAATCTCACGGGATAGATAAGGATGGTTCTCGGGTAAGTGGATCAATCTTTATTGTCTGTAATACAACATAGTCACCAGTAATCTTTATTTTACAGTTTCCATTGCCAACTTTAGCCCATATAGACAGGTACTCGTCAGCATTTAATTTCTTCTTTCTTCTAGTACTCAACACAAATGGCATAGATGGAACTAGCGTACCATATGGAACTTTAGCTAAGAGTCCTGTTGTCTCAGCTATACTCCATGTTTTCCAACATAAAATGTTAGCATCTGGAAATGCTTCAAGGCCACCATAATCACAATGGTTGCCCCACACTACAGCAAGTGTCAGCCATGTACTACCCCCAAACAGAGCTTGTACATCACATGTGAAGTTCAGGCCGAGTCCTCAAAACACATTCGGGCCTCCACTCAGTTGTTGTTTATTGAACTGTCCAGCCAAGTCAATACCAATTGCCTTCAATGCACGATAAACAGGAACGCTGCACCGCCAGCGACGTCGCCATGCACGTCGCCTAGGCATTGCTGTGGCACGTTAATACAGGTAAACGTATAGCTCCTGTTGTCTCAGCTATACTGACTTGCATGGCGACGTCGCTGGCGGCGCAGCGTTCCTGTTTATCGCGCATTGAAGGCAATTGATATTGACTTGGCTGGACAGTTCAATAAACAACAACTGATTGGAGGTCCGAATGTGTTTCGAGGGATGCACGTCGCCTAGGCATTGCTGTGGCACGTTAACACAGGTAAACGTAGCAAGCCAATGCCCAGCGAGACACCCAGAGCTATGCGTCTGCACTCCTCGACGTTCGCAGAGCAAATGACGCTCCGTGCTGCGGCGCAGCTGCAGCCAGCGCTCCTTATCGTGACGTCAATGTCCGGTCCCAGCGCGCCAGCTCGGCGCCAGTGCGCCTTACCAATTGTGGCGCAACCTACCGGATGTGAATTTTCAAGCAACATGCTCCTAGTAATACTAGGGAGCGTGTTGTGCAACCCATTCGAATCGCGCGCCACAGGCTACCCAGCCAACCAGAAGCCACAGCAATGCCTAGGCGACGTGCATGGCGACGTTGCTGGCGGCACAGCGTTCCTGTTTATCATGCATTGAAGGCAATTGATATTGACTTGGCTGGACAGTTCAATAAACAACAACTGATTGGAGGTCCAAATGTGTTTCGAGGACTCTGCCTGAACTTCACATGTGATGTACAAGCTCTGTTTGCAGGTAGTACATGGCTGACACTTGCTGTAGTGTGGGGCAACCATTGTGATTATGGTGGCCTTGAAGCATTTCCAGATGCTAACATTTTATGTTGGAAAACATGAAGTATAGCTGAGACAACAGGACTCTTAGCTAAAGTTCCATATGGTACGCTTGTTCCATCTATGCCATTTGTGTTGAGTACTAGAAGAAAGAAGAAATTAAATGCTGATGAGTACCTGTTTATATGGGCTAAAGTTGGCAATGGAAACTGTAAAATAAAGATTACTGGTGACTGTATGTTGTATTACAGACAATAAAGATTGATCCACTTACCCGAGAACCATCCTTATCTATCCCGTGAGATTTAAAAAAAAAAAAAAAAAACGATATTCACTTATAACTTGGTCGCTCTGCCTCTCTTGGTTGCTCGCTAGGCGGGTGACCTTGAAGCGGACTTAGCCGCTACGCTGGTTGCTGCGCGGCTTCTGATTGGCTGGGTAGCCTGTGGTGTGCGATTCGAATGGCTCGGGTAAGTGGATCAATCTTTATTGTCTGTAATACAACATACAGTCACTAGTAATCTTTATTTTACAGTTTCCATTGCCAACTTTAGCCCATATAAACAGGTACTCGTCAGCATTTAATTTCTTCTTTCTTCTAGTACTTAACACAAATGGCATAGATGGAACTAGCGTACCATATGGAACTTTAGCTAAGAGTCCTGTTGTCTCAGCTGTACTCCATGTTTTCCAACATAAAATGTTAGCATCTGGAAATGCTTCAAGGCCACCATAATCACAATGGTTGCCCCACACTACAGCAAGTGTCAGCCATGTACTACCTCCAAACACAGCTTGTACATCACATGTGAAGTTCAGGCAGAGTCCTCAAAACACATTCGGACCTCCAATCAGTTGTTGTTTATTGAACTGTCCAGCCAAGTCAATATCAATTGCCTTCAATGCACGATAAACAGGAACGCTGCGCCGCCAGCGACGTCGCCATCCACGTCGCCTAGGCATTGCTGTGGCATGTTAATACAGGTAAACGTAGCAAGCCAATGCCCAGCGAGACATCCAGAGCTATGCGTCCGCACTCCTTGACGTTCGCAGAGCGAATGACGCTCCGTGCTGCGGCTCAGCTGCAGCCAGTGCTCCTTATCGTGACGTCAATGTCCAGTCCCAGCACACCAGCTCGGCGCCAGTGCGCCTTATCAGTGTTGCGCAAGAGACCAGAAGTGAATTTTCAAGCAACACGCTCCTAGTAATACTAAGGAGCGTGTTGCGCAAGCCATTCGAATCGCGCGCCACAGGCTACCCAGCCAATCAGAAGCCGCGGAGCAACCAGCGCAGTGGCTTCTGATTTCTGTTCAATAAACACCAACAGATTGGAGGTCCGAATGTGTTTCGAGGACTCCACCTGAACTTCACATGTGATGTATAAGCTCTGTTTGGAGGTAGTACATGGCTGACACTTGCTGTAGTGTGGGGCAACCATTGTGATTATGGTGGCCTTGAAGCATTTCCAGATGCTAACATTTTATGTTGGAAAACATGGAGTATAGCTGAGACAACAGGACTCTTAGCTAAAGTTCCATATGGTACGCTTGTTCCATCTATGCCATTTGTGTTGAGTACTAGAAGAAAGAAAAAATTAAATGCTGACGAGTACCTGTTTATATGGGCTAAAGTTCCATATGGTACACTTGTTCCATCTATGCCATTTGTGTTGAGTACTAGAAGAAAGAAGAAATTAAATGCTGACGAGTACCTGTTTATATGGGCTAAGGTTGGCAATGGAAACTGTAAAATAAAGATTACTGGTGACTGTAACTGTACCTGTATTAACGTGCCACAGCAATGCCTAGGCGACGTGCATGGCGACGTCGCTGGCGGCGCAGCGTTCCTGTTTATCGTGCATTGAAGGCAATTGATATTGACTTGGCTGGACAGTTCAATAAACAACAACTGATTGGAGGTCCGAATGTGTTTTGAGGACTCCGCCTGAACTTCACATGTGATGTACAAGCTCTGTTTGGAGGTAGTACCTGGCTGACACTTGCTGTAGTGTGGGGCAACCATTGTGATTATGGTGGCCTTGAAGCATTTCCAGATGCTAACATTTTATGCTGGAAAACATGGAGTATAGCTGAGACAACAGGACTCTCAGCTAAAGTTCCATATGGCACGCTTGTTCCATCTATGCCATTTGTGTTGAGTACTAGAAGAAAGAAGAAATTAAATGCTGACGAGTACCTGTTTATATGGGCTAATGTTGGCAATGGAAACTGTAAAATAAAGATTACTGGTGACAGTATGTTGTATTACAGACAATAAAGATTGATCCACTTACCCGAGAACCATCCTTATCTATCCCGTGAGATTTTTTTTTTTTTTTTTTTTAATTAAAAACAATATTCACTTATAACTTGGTCGCTCTGCCTCTCTTGGTTGCTCACTAGGCGGGTGACCTTGAAGCGGACTTAGCCATTGCGCTGGTTGCTGCGCGGCTTCTGATTGGACTTCGGTAGTAGGAAAAGGCAGAGAAGAAAACATAGTAGGTGATATGGATTGGGGCTAAGAAATGAAAGAGGAAGCCGCCTGGTAGAATTTTGCACAGAGCACAGCTTAATCATAGCTAACACTTGGTTCAAGAATCATAAAAGAAGGTTGTATACATGGAAGAAGCCTGGAGATACTGACAGGTTTCAGATATATTATATAATGGTAAGACAGAGATTTAGGAACCAGGTTTTAAATTGTAAGACATTTCCAGGGGCAGATGTGGACACTGACCACAATCTATAGGTTATGAACTGTAGATTAAAACTGAAGATACTGCAAAAAAGGTGGGAATTTATGGAGATGGGACCTGGATAAACTGACTAAACCAGAGGTTGTACAGAGTTTCAGGGAGAGCATAAGGGAACAATTGACAGAAATGGGGGAAAGAAGTACAGTAGAAGAAGAATGGGTTGCTCTGAGGGATGAAGTAGTGAAGGCAGCAGAGGATCAAGTAGGTAAAAAGACGAGGGCTAGTAGAAATCCTTGGGTAACAGAAGAAATATTGAATTTAATTGATGAAAGGAGAAAACATAAAAATGCAGTAAGTGAAGCAGGCAAAAAGGAATTCAAACGTCTGAAAAAATGAGATCGACGGGAAGTGCAAAATGGCAAAGCAGGGGTGGCTAGAGAACAAATGTAAGGATGAAGAGGCTTATCTTACTAGGGGTAAGATAGATACTGCCTACAGGAAAATTAAAGAGACCTTTGGAGAAAAGAGAACCACTTGTATGAATATCAAGAGCTCAGATGGAAATCCAGTTCTAAGCAAAGAATGGATAGCAGAAAGGTGGAAGGAGTATATAGAGGGTCTATACAAAGGGCGATGTACTTGAGGACAATATTATGGAAATGGAAGAGGATGTAGGTGAAGATGAAATGGGAGATACGATACTGCATGAAGAGTTTGACAGAGCACTGAAAGACCTGAGTCAAAACAAGGCCCCAGGAGTAGACAACATTCCATTAGAACTACTGATATCCTTGGGAGAGCCAGTCCTGACAAAACTCTACCATCTGGTCAGCAAGACGTATGAGACAGGTGAAATACCCTCAGACTTCAAGAAGAATATAATAATTCCAATCACAAAGAAAGCAGGTGTTTACAGATGTGAAAATTACCGAACTATCAGTTTAATAAGTCACGGATGCAAAATACTAACACGAATTCATTACAGACAAATGGAAAAACTGGTAGAAGCTGACATCAGGGAAGATCAGTTTGGATTCCGTAGAATTATTGGAAATCGTGAGGCAATACTGACCCTACGACTTATCATAGAAGCTAGATTAAGGAAAGGCAAACCTACGTTTCTAGCATTTGCAGACTTAGAGTTACTTTTGACAATGTTGACTGGAATACTCTCTTTCAAATTCTGAAGGTGGCAGGGGTAAAATACAGGGAGCGAAGGGCTATTTACAATTTGTACAGAAACCAGATGGCAGTTACAAGAGTCGAGGGACATGAAAGGGAAGCAGTGGTTGGGAAGGGAGTGAGACAGGGTTGTAGCCTATCCCTGAAGTTATTCAATCCGTATATTGAGCAAGCAGTGAAGGAAACAAAAGAAAAATTTGTAGTAGGTATTAAAATCCATGGGGAAAAAATAAAAACTTTGAGGTTCACCGATGACATTGTAATTCTGTCAGAGACAGCAAAGGACTTAGAAGAGCAGTTTAACGGAATTGATAGTGTCTTGAAAGGAGGATATAAGATGAAAATCAACAAAAGCAAAACTAGGATAATGGAATGTATCGAATTAAGTTGGGTGATGCTGAGGGAATTAGATTAGAAAATGAGATGCTTAAAGTAGTAAAGGAGTTTTGCTATTTGGGGAGCAAAATAACTGATGATGGTCGAAGTAGAGAAGATATAAAATGTAGACTGGCAATGGCAAGAAAAGCGTTTCTGAAGAAGAGAAATTTGTTAACATTGAGTATAGATTTAAGTGTCAGGAAGACATTTCTGAAAGTATTTGTATGGAGTGTAGCCATGTATGGAAGTGAAACATGGACGATAACTAGTTTGGACAAGAAGAGAATATAAGCTTTCAAAATGTGGTGCTACAGAAGAATGCTGAAGATTAGATGGGTAGATAATATAACTAATGAAGAGGTATTGAATAGGATTGAGGAGAAGAGAAGTTTGTGGCACAACTTGACTAGAAGAAGGGACTGGTTGGTAGGACATGTTCTAAGGCATCAAGGGATCACCAATTTAGTATTGGAGGGCAGCATGGAGGGCAAAAATCGTAGAGGGAGACCACGGTGCGTTTTGTGCTTCTACCAGTGGGGGGGATGTCTTAGGGGGTTAGTAGAATTATATATGTTACTAGCTTGGACCGTGGCATTACGCATGGTTAAACAGCTATTTATAAATAGATCTTAAAGCCGAAACTCACTATTGACGCGTATGCTCTATCAGAAAAGCCATCCCTTGTTATATCTTTAAAAGTACATAATAGGTAAAGCTTATTTACAAAATCATCTACATACAGGTACAGATATACGAGGGGAATTCAAAACGTAGAGGCACATTTGTGAAAAGTTGTACTTATTCTGATGATAGAAAACTGAAACATATTAATAGTGTTAATAGTAATACTTATTAAAAACTTTGTGTTTGGCTCCACAAATTTACATTATATGTCAAGTTTTATTCCAGTGCGTGGGAAATAAACATCCCAGGTTGGGATGCATAAACTAAAACCAGAGGAGGGGATGGTCTGATGCAGAGGGGGGGAAATCCCCCCAATCCCCCCCTGCAGATCGCACACTGAGGGAGACCAAGAGATGAATACACTAAACAGATACAGAAGGATGTAGGTTGCAGTAGGTACTGGGAGATGGAGAAGCTTGCACAGGATAGAGTAGCATGGAGAGCTGCATCAAACCAGTCTCAAGACTGAAGACCACAACAACAGCACAATTTCCTTGGGTCAATCTGTGCTTTCTTTCGAAGTATTCATTTCCTGTCTTACAGAATTAAATTTAACATTACATACATTTTCACAAGATTCTAATTTATCAACAAGTTCCGTTTCTACATTGTTAGATTTATCTTCAATGTCAAATTCTAATTTTTCAGTTAAATCTTGAAGTTGCTCATCCTGTCTCTTGTCAGACTCAGTAAATAGTTGATTAACATGGGTATTCAAAGAACTAGTGAGTTCACTCCTTAAATCTAACTTCATATTTTCTACCTTATTATTTAAAGAGTGAAATTCAGTCTTTCATAAAACTATATTTGCTGCTTGACTGTTCAAGGTTTCACTTTGAGCATCTAATTTTTCACTTAAGAGTGGCTGAATCAGCTTTCTGGTCATCCAACCTAGCAGTTAGGTCATCTAACCTAGCATTTAACTGAGTATTTACACTGAGTCTAACTTTAGACTTAGTCCTTTGATTAAATTTGCCACTTCAGTCCAGTCTGGCATGTCCCTTTTCACTGTCATGGCCATGGCTGGTCCTGAAGTTTGTTGTTGTTCTTGATTTATCATTTTATTGGCCTTAGACCTAGTAATCATCTAAAAGAAAATTCACCACTGAGTACAATAACTATAATAACAGTTTATCATTCAACCATCCCCTCAACTTTTACCAAATAATTATTGGTTTTCACTCACCCGGCGTAGAGTTCTAGCTGTGTTGGTGAGTGAATGTGTAATCAGCACTGCTGGACAGCACTGGTGCTGGCAGCATCGAATGTTGGTTTCAGCGTCATTGTCAGCAAGCAGACACGGAGACAGCACCAGTGACCAGCAGCTGGTGAAATCAGCGCCAGTGGCTGGTTACTGTGTCAGTGTTGGCATTATGTATGTGTGTGAAGCTGCTTATTCTCCACACCCAATCTTCTTAGTCGAAAAGTTAAGGCCTTCTCTCCAGTTTTCTCTGCTATTACTTTCTCACGTCTTTTACTGCACTGCACTCACAACTTTCTTCCATTGGTTTATTGGACTCAAAACGATTACTGGAAACAGTCCTGTCCCTTAGGACGCCATTTTTTTTTTTTTTTTTTTTTTTTTTTTTTTTTTTTTTTTTTTTTTTTTTTTTGGGATGACAGAAAATAATCTATTGATCACATATAGGAACTTTAGAGTCAACATACTTGTTGATCAATGATGTACTGGAACTTCTATGTATAACGAAATTCTCTTCTTAGACATATAAATATTTTTGTCATCTCACTCGTTTCTCGACATTTAGAAATAATTAAGTACATTGAGACATAAGAGTTGATTTAAAAACCATATGAAAATCTGAGCGTGCACCTTGACTTCTCCGAGTCCAAGACATGAATGTGCATAGAAATCTATATTCAGTTGTGCACTAGTCTTTTTTACAATCAACACACCAAAGAATACTACATAATTATACCTTGGATTTTCATCCCACTTGTTGTCGTCAGTGACTCACCCCTCTTACAGTCTTCTAATAACAAACTTCCAACTTGCACATAGAAGCAGGTGGATTGGTAAAAATGTTCTCACTCTCCCGCACTCGTACCTAAAATATTGGGTGTTCAAGACAGTGGAAGGCTGAGTGTTTCTAGAATTTAGACCAAAATTCTGGAGGCACTACAAGTTGTTCCAATACAGCTCCTGTCGAGGCAGGAGGTATATAAATGCATCCTATGACCAGGTTTGATTAATCTTTAAACTTATCTTCACCCAAATTATTTCACATTCTGATCTTGGACTACTCTCACTAGGTATTATTGTATTTTTTATTGCCATAAACAAGGCTCCACCAACAGCGATCAATGTATCTTTGCAATATACATTGCAGTCAGAGTTTAGAATTTCATTGCTGTTGGCATCTGGTTTCAGTCAGCTTTCTGATCTTGGTACTATGTGGACACTGTTATCATTTTTAAGTGTATCTAGTTCTGGGACCTTTCCATAGATGCTCTTGCAGTTAACTAATACTATATGAACATTTGCTTTCTCCCATCTGCTATGATGAATGCTATTCTGTCTGGACTCAAAACTTGTCTTTTTGGGCCTGTGGAAGGAATTTTCTATCCTAAAATAGCTCACATGTGTACATCACACATACTCTGCTATCCTTACAGCCACTTCTTGCATTTATTGCACACCTGATCTCTTAGAGTGGATCCTACGTTTCTCCACCTGGTAACGAAGTTTGAGAAATCTGCATCCAGTGTCATCATAGAATCATCTGAGCCTCTGGTTTAAGCCTTCCATTTGTCTTCACACTAGAGGCTGCAACAACAATGGCTCTCACTGTCTATTCTGGTGATGAAATGAAGACTTTGCCTAATTATTGTGCACTTTTGAAATAAAATAAACTAATAAATTTGTTCTGATGTGTTGATAAGACAGATAAATAATTACTAGGTTGGACGTAAATGCAATCCACTACTAAGATTTATAGTTTAACTAATAATTCACATGTTATTTCATAGGCAGGTGAAAGCAACTATATGATTGGTGATTTGAAAATAGGTCAAGTCCCCAGTATAGTGGTTACTAAACACACAACACAAAAATAATAAATAAAAAAGGTGGAAAGCAGCTAAAATCTGACAGAATTTAAACTTACATGAACTCACATATAATATGAATCTAATTAATATGCAATATGCTGAGCCTAAGCATCATTCAATTGGCAAAAAATAATCAAAAGTCCCAAACTGGCAAAATGTGTTAAAAACCCAGACTCAGTGCACAAATTCAGAGCCCAAGCCAAATTCACACACAAAAATATGAGTTCTGATGTGCTACTGGCAGAAATAAATCAGGATCCTGACTAATGCACAAAACTCCAAGTCTTCAATTAACCCATGTGAAATATTTTTTATGTCTCATGACCAACAAATTGAAAAATTTCTATCACAGAAAATGTGCATGGCTGGATCACCATTCAGGTCAGCATAAGTCTTGTCTTTCCAAATTCCTACCAGACTGTGTGCAATTGCAATATGGGTGCCACCATTTAAAGGCCTTTCTTCCACAGAAACACCCTGCATCTATGTTACTTAATGACAAATTGCCTAATGGCTTCTGTCTCGGGTTCTTCGGCCGACGTTCATCTGATGATTTTACTGACATTTCGCCAGCACAAGTAGCTGGCATTGTCAAAGCTTCATCCACCATTGCCAGTGGTGAACTGGAGCCAAGCTTGCAGCTGCAGACTATATGTACCTGGCGCGCCAACGTCTGAGGGCTTCGCCGCGGTCATTTCCAGTGCAGCTCTCCTCTTGCTACCTGTGACAATCGTTTGCTGCAGTAAGGGAAGCCAGGATCCATTTACCTTAAGGCTTTCCTCTTTCTTGTTGAAGCTGTTCACGTGTTTTTGTATTTCTACAGCTTCTCTGAACAAGTGGGTGTGATAGTGCTTCTCTACAGCCAGAACTTCTGTGTCGGCAAATTTTATTACGTGGTCGGTCTCACTCAGTGCGTGCTTTGCCACTGCCGATTCCTCCACCTGCTCCAGCCTGCAGTGTTGCTTATCTTCTTTGATCCTGGTGTTGATTGATCGTATAGTCATTCTGACATAAACTTTTCTGTACGTGCATGGTATACGGTATATTGCCGACATTGCAAGTGGCTCCCTTTTCTCCTTTGATGATCTAAGACACTCTTTGATCTTCCTTGTCAGTTTGAAAATCATCTTTATGCCATGTTTGCACAATATACACCCGATTCTGTCTATCACTCTGAGAATGTATATTGCACAAACACACAATCATCAGATGAATGTTGGCCGAAGAACCCGAGACAAAAGCCAGTAGGCAGTTCGTCAAGAAGTGGCTGCAAAAGCCTTAACAATTTTGTGTTACTTAATGACTTTGTACTTTCAACAGCCTGTTTCACAACTTTTTATACATAAATGACGTCCAAAATCGGATCACACATTAGCTGTGCACTAAAATTCTAAACAATATTGATACCTTATGCTTAATTTTATGTACAGTAGTCTGCCCAAAATTTAAAGTAAACAAATATAAAGTTTAGTTGCAGTGCTAAAAATCAGTTAACAATCTCTGTGCCATCAAATATTACAATAAATATGGATATGGCACCACTTACTTATCAGATTATCCCCCCTCTTTCCATTGAAGTAATCAGAATAATGATAACTATAATAGTTTTCAAGTTACAGGTGAAAATATGCAAATTTACAAACAATTCATTAATAATAAAAATGTAATTATTATGAAATAAATATTGGATGTGGTGTGTAATAACATCTGCCCACACATGCTGCTTCTCAGATTGTGTATGTGTCTTCTATTAAATTATACATTGAATTTTGATTAAAGTTCAACTGAAAAGTGTCTCACAGTTTAATTAATTATGATGAAATATGTGTGATTAACACAATCGGTGCACTTCACTGAGAGCTACAGTTTGAGAGCTTGATCTCTTTTATACCATAGATGGTGCACAAACAAAAACAATATGAAGTGTGCCTTTGTGTGAACTAGCAGTGGAACTGATGTCACATCCTCTAGTTTGACAAGTCCACATGGCTGCTAGCCACTTGGCTGTCGCAAGTCAGCCACACAGCACTGGTAACCACCATGATCAAGCAGCTGACACACCCTGTATGAAACCATGGATGTCCGGCCTCTGTGGCCCAGACTGCACACAAGCTGAACACTATTTGCTACTAAAGGATATCACTAATGCTCAAATGTAGTCATCACATCATAAGGACAGTGATCAGTTGTGGGAACAATGCTACAAAATGATAGCTCTGCCTCCACTCCACAAATGAGGTCATCTGTCTTCATCACATCAGCCAGCCATCTACAGAAACCAAGGATGGCCTCTGAACCCAGGCTGCAGATATTATTCATGCTAACATTAGTCACGATTTGCAGCTGGGTTCATCCACTACACTCAATCACTGCTATCAGAGCCTCTTCTATATCTTGGGTGAGACACACCGCAAGCAAACAGAGTGGACACTGTCCTTCTTTCCTAACCTGACTGGTATTTTCCTGAGGAGCTCCTTCATCCACATAACATTGAAGCTCCCAGTGACAAGCAATCTCACCCTCTATACTTGTCCAGACCTGTGAACCACTGTGTATATGGGTCTCAGAGAAAAGAGAACTAATGTCTTCCCAATATGTGGGTTTTTTTTTTTTTTTTTTCAAAATTAAATAAATGAAATTGTTTCCCAGAATCAGGATGCATAAAATAGGTACCATATTTATGACTTTTGATAATAATGAATTGTTTCTTTTCATTGAACAACATAAATGTGAATTCCTAACACACCTTCCCACAACATCAATATAGATATTTATTTAACAGTTTTAC
Source organism: Schistocerca cancellata (assembly GCF_023864275.1). NCBI lineage: Eukaryota > Metazoa > Arthropoda > Insecta > Orthoptera > Acrididae > Schistocerca > Schistocerca cancellata. The sequence continues at coordinate 883,839,002 of NC_064626.1, forward strand.
AGTTTTGCTGAAATATATATGTTGAATTAACATTAGATAAATTGGTGAATAGGTTTGCTTGCCCCAACAAATCAGTGAACTGGTTTGCTTCCATCCACTGCACACACGTACACATACATACACACACACGAACACTAAAAAATGTGGTTGGTGTACCACTAATTTTGATTGCTATCATAGGATTCCTCAAGCAAGTTGGAGGCTGCCGCAGGCATAAACAAAGTGTATGATTATTTGACCAAAGCAGAGTTGGCCAGCAAATGCAGAGTTACCAACTAGTGCATTTGAAATGAGTGTCAGTAAGTAAAGTAAATAATGATCTCACTAATTCAGCAAAATGCAGCAAACAGGCTTCCCCATTATGTGTTGTAGTGCACTCCATATGCCACATAGGGCATTAACTTATGTAAGGATACTATTACATTTTAAATCATGAAATTATGTTAGCATACTGGCATGCAGTGTGGCTCAGTGACTGTTAGACTTCAGATTCAAAGATATGGGGTTAGATCACCAGTTGCTCTTGGGATTTTCTTTTCTGTTGCTTATCAGTTATTTCTTAATGTGAAAATACCAAGCTGCACCATATTACAGGGTCCTTATTAAATCGACTAAGTCAATTCTAAGTTCACACAAAGAAAGAGATTACCAGAGGTGACACGACCATGCCCAGTAAAAACAATTTAGTGTCAAGTCAGCCTTCAGGATGTGGAAAGCTTTACTTTTTTGTGACAAAACAGTGATTAGATGTGTAACAGCTATTTTAAAATGTGGGGAAGCAGATAGTATTTTTGTTTTTCCTGTGTGAAAATTATCATTATTTGTAAGTAACTCTGAGTGTAATGTCAATAATTTTTTTTTTTTTTTTAAATTTGAGAGGACAGTACCAAAACTATTTTTCTTGTTACACAAAAAACATATATTTCATATTTGGAAATTTATTTTTTCCTTTTTCCTCATTTTCCTGTTATTTTAAATTCAATAGCGACCTTAAACCACTGATATCTTTCTGACACTTTCGTCTTCTTAGGAAACAAAATCTGGTTATGTTCTACTAAACTCATAGGCAATTTTATATAAAATTTGCTCTTATGCATTTGTATGTTTTTTTCTTATGCATTAAGCATAATTTTTAAATCACTGAAACACAGTAAAAAAATTTTTTTCTGAAAATTGTGTATCCAGATTCATCCAAAACTTCTGATAGAAACAGAAGACAGTTAGTTTGATCCCACACTTCCTGTTCAACCAGAGCAACTCAGAGTCTGAGTGAAATGGAGTAAAACCTCTGGCTCTGAAAAAACTATTCTGTGACAAACACTGTGTAGAATGCAAGATCCTTTATCTTAAGAACATCAGCACAGCAGCACACAAAGAGTTAACCATAAATATCTCAATTATGTGTAAAGTATTTTTTTAAACATTGTGCAAGTGGGGTATGGAAATCACTCTGTTCTTTGCTCACATGCAGTGCTAACATTGTGGACCAATGGTGGAAAGCCAAAAGGTTTAAAAACAATTTATGTTCACAGTGTTGGTCGTGTGGCCATAGACTGGATAGAAGATTTTGTGCTCACAGTCTGTTAATCTCCAAGAAATTTCATTTGATGTCATATTGAAAGATCACTTTCCATGTACTTTCATTACAATGAGGTAACTTTGATTGGCAATCAAGCAAACTTATAACATCTCCCCCCTCCCCAACCCCTTCTGAGACTGACAACATTTCTCACTAAAATATCACAAATATCCCATCAGAAGCTATCATCCTCAATGAGATGTGGTTCACAATATCACTCTCATTGACAGCAGTCACTAACATCATTGTGTCCACACAGAAGCAAGGAATCAAGCCTACTCAAACTGGGCCTTACAGCCCAATTATATTAAGCTCATGTGCCAGCAAAACTCTGGAATGGATTGTTAAAATACAGCTGGAATGCTGGCTGAAACATAATTATTTTGTGCCAAATATATAAAATGGCATTAAAAAAGTAACGGGAACGTACATCAATTTCACACTGTTAATGAGCGACATTTGGCTCCACTCTTTCAGTGCAACTTACTCACCACATGCTTCTTAGGTGTATGTTACAATGTGTAAATCCTGTACTAACATGTGAGCTTGGCACTCTTGGAACTCAGAATACTGGTTTCCATCAGCACAGATGTATATGAGCTGCCTCACACTTGTCATGCAAGTATTTAGTCAAGCAATGAGATGGTGGGCTCACTCACAGCATCACATGGCCTTCCTCAAAGTGCAAACCTTTGTGGCACCAATGAAATTGACACCAACATCGATATGCATTCATCTTTTGACTCTAAGCATTATCTTTGGCTGTTCTGCCATGTTCAGTTCAGTTCTTTGTGATCCTTGTATGTGTTAAGGTTAATAAATGAACTATTGCTAAATGGGTGTGATTATTGGTGCAACCAACCCGGTAATCCTCCTCACTGGTGACCACGAGTTGTAACGTATTCCGTTTTTGCCATTTTACTGTGTCCGCGAACTCCATGTCAGTTATTTTTGCGTGTATTACATTGACACAGCATTTGAACAATGACTTCGGCCCAGCGCCTAACGCCGGACTTTGTGATCGACATGCATCCTGTTGCGGACGATGTACACCCGCCAGGACTGCAACACGATGCCTCTCACTCGGTGATTCCGCAGATTTCGCTGGACATTTTCGAGTTACAACAATAAATGAGGTTAGGAGTGCGCATGACTCCAAGTATCAAACACCTTTGTTCCTGCCACATGTGCCCTCCCTCATCAACTGTGCAGTTACCCCTTACGGATCTCCGTGCAGTGCGGGACCAATGCCAATTTCTGCAAATGCTTCGTCGGACAACCTACTACACCAGGACAACAATTTGCCACATCGCATTCCATGCAGTACCACACAGATACCTGCCACATGGCTGGAACTGCTTCGTTCACAGGTCTACCTCCTCAGCATCCGACCACACCCACGCCTGCCTCAGTTCAGCATCAGCACATGCCTTCCTACTTCGATATCTCGGCCTGCAACAGTAACAATAACTTGTTATCTGTGCCTGACCTCCACCTCTGTCCCATTGCTATGGCTCAGTGTTTTGTGCCACGACATTCACCTTATCCGCAAACCGTTTTGAGTGGAGTGACTATGAACAGGGAACATTCACACATTCTGTCCCACATTTGACATCATTTCCCACACTGTGCTTCTGGACAGCCTGCACCTCCACAGCCTCCCTGCAACACAGGTGGCTCCAGCTCTGATCATACGTTGAGCTTTCTGTGGACTAACACGTGTTCTCAAACTTTGAACTTTTTCTCACCTGTTGCCCCCTCGCTGGCTCCAGTCGAGCTTCCGCTACCTTTCTTGGCACATCTCGGTGCCTCATATGTGTCGGTCTTGCGTGACGCATCAATCTGAATACACCCGCAACGTGTTGAGCTTCTGCAACCACAATCGACACATTACGGTGTCTCGCCCACGTCAGCCTTCCACGTAGCCATCATTGCCAAATCCCCTGGAGGCACACTCTCCTGAAATACTACAGCAACAACAGCTTGATTCAGGCAGTGCCCCGATGAACTCAACTCAACCTGTTCTTCCAAACATTCTACAATGCTTACCGATGCTGCCGCCATTTAATCCTGACAGAGCAAGAACCTGGTTCAAAATTGTGGACGAAGTGTTTGAAAATTACAAACTCGATGAGTCAACCAGGTTTCTGTGCCTCATCACCCACCTGCAAGACCAGGAGGACTTGATTGCTGACCTGGTTGATGCCCCAGACTCATCTACCCAGTACACTCTAGCCAAAAAGACAGTTCTACGTTGGCTTGTACACTCAACTGAGGCAGAAATACGGCAAGTGCTCCACGTCGAGCAACTAGGCAATGACAAACTTTCCCAGCTCTGGAGATGGCTACGTGCGCTGGTCAGCGCCGATCTAGTCTCTGACACAGCTCTCCTCACCATCTGGTCGGATAAACTATCTCCTCACAGCCGCTTTGCTCTGGCTCAAAGGCCTCCTGAACCTGTCGAGCAAAGAATGACAATTGCTGACAAGCTACACAATGCATCACTGCTCTATTTCGCCAGCCACTGCCTACCTGACAAGTCTCAGGTTCAGGCTCATCGCCCTGCAGCCGGACGTGGCTGGGGCCATACTGTGCTGACCGTTCTGTTCGCTCCGGGAAGCAGTAAACAAGCAACTGGGATGCCACCGGCTCCACCCTCGGTCACGCCCCCTCCTGCAACTGATCCTGCTGCAGCCACCGAACCTCAGCCACCATCACTGGCAACGGACTTTCTGCAGGAAATGCAACCGCACTACCCGTACTGTTACTTCCACACACGGTTTGGTGAGGCGGCACGGAACTGCAGACCACCCTGCTACTTCCCAAACGCCAATCGCAGGTAGGTCCGGGTGCTGCCTCCTGCGCACAACTTGACAGGCACCCCCCAGTGCTCCATTCTGTCCGGGAACGACCGGATAATTGCCGACAACATTACATTAAAGACATTTCGTCGGGATACCTTTCCCTAGTGGACACAGGCGCCAATGTTTCGCTGCTGCCAATGTCCTTAGCATCGTCGAACATCCGCCCTCATCATACTTCACTGAAAGCCATGAATTCAACTAAACTACAATGCTCGGGTTCAACTTCCCACGTCGTCTCACTCTTTGCAAACTGCAAACTCGAGTGGACTTTTTTAGTGTGCGAAATTGACAAACCTGTACTAGGCATCGACTTCTTGTGACACCACAAACTTTCACCAGACCTAGTGCAAAACACCATGTTTCATCATCTGTCCAAGACTCACTTCTGTGACACATCGGTCTGGGCTCATCTCATCCATACATACTCGTCTCTGTCGATGACGTTACAAGAAACCACGCACAAGTGCCTTGTCAAGCTTGAACACGTCGCTTGCCTATGAAAGGAAAACTTTGAGCTCTCCCTCTGGCTCCACAAAACACAGCTCCAGCTCTCTGATGCAGCAAAGGAATTACAGACACTACAGCAAGGACAAACCAAGGTCAGTAAGTGCCCCGAATCTGCTTGCAATCCCAGCAATCGAGCCTCTGTGTGTTTACCTCCTGCTCCCTCACAACTGTGCTATCAAGACTGCCATAACATGTACTGACAGTTCCGCAGGGCCACACTCTCCTAACATGGCAGCATTTGACACTCAGCCAGACACAAGTGCGCATGTGCGATGAGCGTCACATGTTCCTGAACTGATGGCTCCTACCCTGCCCCTTGCGGACAGCACCTCAAACTATGCAACTTCGACTCCTGCATGCCGCCGTGCGACCACCACTGACAACACAAACAGTGCACTCACGCCAAGTGTTTTGCCCGCAACCGGTCTGCCACAGGCCGCGCCCTTAGACAATGGACTCACTAACGGCTCACGAGCTCTACCGAGCTCACCCGACCGCGGTGCCACTGCTTCAGGCCGGCAGCCATCTTGTCACGTTGACTCCTGGGACACTTCGCGGCCTCGGCTCCCGTCGGATCCGCTGAGTGGCTCCGAACACCACGACCACACCTCACCAGCCCTGCCCACCCCACATTGTAAACAAACCACCTCCTGTGCCGCCGGCAACATTTCTGTCGTCACCAACGGCATCGTTCACAAGCTTCACCTCACGCCAGATCCCCTGACCTCCAGTAAACCACGTCGACTTTGTCCCGAGCGCCTCTCTGAACTTAAAAATTAGATTTCTGAACTACTAAGCTCCAGCGTCATTGAACCCTCTGCCAGTAGCTGGTCTACGCCCATACATATGACACCCAAAAAAGATGGGACCTGGCACATGTGCGGAGACTACCGTCGACTAAACACACGAACAATTATGGACACCTACACCATACCCAACATTCCCTCGCAGGTGCGACCATGTTCTCTGTCATTGATTGCAAATGTGCCTACCACCAGATCCCCATGGCACCTGAAGACATCGAGAAGACAGCAATCACCACCCCGATCGGGTTATTTAAGTTTCAATTCATGCCCTTTGATCTGAAAAACGCAACCCAGACCTGGCAACGCTTCACCAGTGAAGTGCTATTCGGCCTAAAATTTTGCTTTGCATATCTTGATGACATTCTTGGTTCAGCTCCTCCGTCAAGGACAACATTTGACATGTGCAAACTGTTATGAACACTCTCGCGGCAGCAGGCATTGAGACCAACCAGGACAAATTGCAGCTACATCAAACCGCTGTCACTTTTCTTGGTTTTTGGGTCTCTGCCAATGGCATTTCACCGCCCCCTGAGAAAGTACAAACAATACTAAACCTACCTAGACCTTCGTCATTCAAAGAGCTCAGTCGCTTTCAGGGCATGGTTAATTATTATCATTGACATCTACCTCAGGCTGCAGAGATTCAGGCTCCACTGATGGACGCCTTGGCAGGCACCAACACTTCTGGATCTCGGCCCATTCCATGGACCCCTGGTATGACTGACTCTTTCACTGCCCTCAAAAATCTTCTTGCCGAGGCCTGCACCATCGCGCATCCTCATCCCAATGCGCAGCTTTTCATCACCACAGACGTGAGCGATACTGCCATCGGCGCTGTCCTTAGCCAGACAATCGACGGCCAAACTTCGCACCTGCAGTTCTTCTCGTGCAATCTCACCAATGCACAATGGAAATATTCTGCATTTGACAGGGAGTAGCTCGCGGTCTATGAAGTGATTAAGCATTTTAAGACTGACGTTGAGGGACACCCTTTCTATGTTTTAACGGACCACAAACCCCTGGCTCTGGCCATTACAAACCCGCCAGCTGACCCGCCTCCTCGCCGCTTCAGATACATGGACTTTATATCTCAGTTCACCACTGATGTCAGACACATAAAGGGTGCTGACAATATAGTTGCTGATTTCCTTTCACGAGTTGACACCGTCCATTCTCTGTTAGACCTCTCTGAACTGCCTAACCTCCAACCCACCAATGAGGAAACACAAAACCTGATTTCAGACTCTACTTCTTCACTGCACTTTGTCTGCACCACCTTCCCTGGCAATTCTGGTGAGATCTCGTGCGACGATAGTAGGGGCACATTATGCTCCCTCATCCCAACCACACTCCATCGAGCTGTCTTCAACACACTGCATAATTTATCCCAGCCTGGTGTATGTGCATCTGCCCACCTCATAGCGGAGCACTTTGTGTGGAGAAATGTCAACAAGGACTGCCAGCAATGGGCACACTCCTGCGTCGTGTGCCAACACTGCAAAGTACACAAGCACACTTCATTCCCCCTCAGCACCTTTTCGATCCCTCCTGGGTGTTTCCAGCATATTCATATTGAGATTGTCGGCCCTCTCTCCCCCTCTAATGGCTTTCGTTACATTCCCTCATCTATCGACCGAACAACTCGCTGGGTCAAGGTGCCCCCCCCCCCCCCCCCCTCCCCAATATTACGTCAGAAACTGTTCAAAAAATGGTTCAAATGGCTCTGAGCACTATGGGACTTAACATCTGTGGTCATCAGTCCACTAAAACTTAGAACTACTTAAACCTAACTAATCTAAGGACATCACACACATCCATGCCCGATACAGGATTCAAACCTGCAACCGTAGTGGTCACGTGGTTCCTGACTGAAGTGCCTAGAACTGCTCGGCCCCCGGCTGGCTCAGAAACTGTTGCTCGAGCTTTCGTCAAGTCATGGGCATCACATTTCGGATGTCCAGCTATCATCACGACTGACCAGGGCAGACAATTTGAGTCAGCCCTGTTCAATGGGATTTGTAACATTTGCGGCATCCGGCGCATCCATACCACAGCATATCACCCACAAAGTAATGGGCTAGTCGAGTGCGGGCACCGCACTTTCAAGGCGGCTCTTCGATGACATGACTCTCTATGGACGGAGGCCCTTCCCCTTGTGCTACTCGGCATTTGTGCGATTTATAAGGAAAAATCTCAAAGGCACAATAGCTGAGTTTGTATGGGGGCAGAACATTGTACTCCCTGGCGAACTTGTAAGCCCTTCCACTTCTCTCCCTCAGTCTGACTTACCTTCCTTAGTGGACCACATCAGACGCCACTTCATCAACCTCTACATCTGTCCGCCCACCAACCATTCACACCCTAAGGTTCACGTCCTGAAATCTCTGGACACTTGCAAGTACATCATGCTCTGAGATGACACTGTCGCGCTCCCCTCCAACCTCCATATACCGACCCGTACCGAGTTCTCCAGTACCCAGCAAACACATATGACATCCAGATGAAAGATTCATCTGTTACAGTCTCTCTCAACAGACTTAAGCCTGCTCAGGTCGAGCCTTCTTCTACCCCCCCTTCAGGCCATGACCACAACACTCACTGTCGTGGCTCACGACACTCCGACCACTCCCTACACGTTGGACTTACGCACTCCGTCGAGTGACTTCCAGCTCCAATCTTCGAGCTCTCCTCCGACCTCACCCTCTACTCCGGTCTCACACACTCCGTCAAGTGACCACACGCTTCCCTCATCGAGCTTACCTATGATTATGCCCTCACCGCCGGGCCCTTCGCTGGTCCCTTTGACCTCTCCACCATCGCCTGCCTCGCCCTGTCGAGGTTTCTCATGCCCCCCCCCCCCCCCCCCCATCTTGCAAGTGCCCTCGCTCGAGGTGTTTGTGCCTGTCCCCCCAGACATAATCCATGAAATCTCAATAATACTGCTTGATTATACACTGTTCATCATGTGTTTCTCTTCATCCAGTGCTCAAGACACAACCTCCGCCATTCCCTGCCACCTGGTGAAATGTGTTCCCCTCCCGCCTGATGTCGAACTAGACATGCTTCGTGTGTTTGCCACACCCGCCAGAGACATCATGTTGTCGCTCCATAAGTAGGGGTAGTGATGATCCAGCCAAAAAGGTGGAGCTAGTACATTGCTCCTGGCATTCAAGCAAATTGCAAGATCAGAGAAACACTGAACACACAGTGGATTTCCCTGCCAACAGAATAGGTCACATCCGCATGTATGGAACAGAAGGGGTGATCTGGTGGGAGTACTCACTGAAATAAAACATATCCACATAAAAATTTTCAATATTTACTGACAGATGGTCCTGTAATGCTACATTAACTCCAAAGCTACCAGTTTGAGTGTGTTAATGAGATAAGTCTATCACTGTTTAGAATATTTTTATACACCAAACTGATGCAATTTACAGCAATATTAATAACTATCCAAATTTACTTAACAAATTAATTTTATGAGTACTTGAGGTGCTACAAACTCAAAAACGGTGACAAATGAAACAATGGAAAATCCAGAATGGAATAATGATGGTATTATGAAAAGGATAAATTGCTACTCACCATACAGTGTAGCTGCAGAGTCAGGGACAGACAAAACAGAAAAACCACTAAACATATAAGCTTTCAGCCAGAAGCTCTTCTTCTGAAATAGAGAGCATATACACACACAGTCACAGTCACACACAGTCACGCAATGACCACTGTCACATGATGGGGGAAGCAATCTAGGTTGGGGGAGGGGGGGTGGTAGCTGAGGTGGGAAGAGGAAGGGAGAGCAGAGTACAGGGGGGTGGGGGTGGGGGGTGGGGGGAGATGGTAAAGTGCTGTTTGTAGGAACATACAGGGACAAGGTGGAGAGAGGGTAGGGCATCTATGTGCAGTTGGGAGGTTAAACAGCAAGGGCCACAAAAGGAGGGAAGTAATAAAACTTTGAATGTACTTGTGTAATATAAGCTATGGAGTTGGAACAGGAAAGGGAATAGGTGGGTAAAGGACAATGACTAACGAAGGTTGAAGCCAGGAGGGTTAGGGAACATAGGATATATTGCAGAGAGACTTCCCATATGCGCAGTTCAGGAAAGCTGGTGTTGATAGGAAGGAGCCGCATGGCACAGGCTGTGAAGTAGTGATTAAAATGAAGAATGTTGTGTGTGGCAGCATGATCGGATGGGATCTGGGTGGTCCAGCTGTTTCTTCGCCACAGTTTGTCAGTGACCATTCATGTGGACAGACAGTTTGTTATTTGGCATCCTCACATATTATGAAGCACAGTGGTTTCATCTTAGCTTGTAGATCACATGACTAGTTTCACAGGTAGCCCTGCCTTTGATAGGGTAGGTGATGCATGTGACAGGAATGGAGTAGGTGGTCAGTGGGAGGACGCATGAGACAGGTCTTGCATCTAGATCTACTACAGGGAAATGAGCCATGAGCAAGGGGTTGAGAGCAGAGATTGTATAGGAATGGACAAGGATATTGTGTAGTTTTGGTGGGTGGTGAAACAGTGGGCAGGTAGGACAGTGGGTAGGACATTCCTCATTTCAAGGCACAATGAGAGGTAGTCGAAACCCTGATGGAGAATGTGATTCAGGTGCTCCAGTCCTCATTGATACTGAGTCATGAGGTGAATGCTCCTCTGTTGCTGGACAGTGGGGCTTTGGGTCATTTTACTTCCCTCCTTTTCACATTCCCCCTCCCCCCACTGTCTTAACGTCTTAACTGCACCAAGCTGCCTTACCCTCTCTTCACCTCGTCTCTGTATGCTCCCACAAACAGCACTTTAACATGCCCCACCTGTACCTTGCTTTCCTGTTCCCTCCCCTCCCCAGTTACCCTCACCACCCAGATTGCTTCTCCCATCATGTGCCGTTTCTTGCAGTCTGGCCCCGGCAGCCAGAACAGAGGTCATTTGTGTGTGAGCTGCATTTATGTGAATATATCTATGTGTGTGAGTTTGTTTGTTATCTATTTTGTAATAATAAGTACATAAACAGTACTTTGAACAAAACTGTTAATTACTTTGGAATTACTTAATGGCTAACTTTGCTAACATGTTGTGAAATAGAGCCAAATAAATAAAATAAATAAATGGATACTAGTCATTGGTGTTTATTTTGCTCAGATGTGTACATTACTAACTTCATTACACCAACATATGAACCATGCTGATGAATTGTACTTGTCAAAATGGTTTCTTATCTCATTTATTTTATTGTTAGCCCACTGTTCACTTGGGATTTAATTTCTTTTATTGAAATAAAATAAATTTCAGTCAGAAATACTTGTCTCAGCTACTTCACTACCCTATTTTATAAACTTTATTTGCAAATATCACTGTATTTTCCAATTCTCATCAATTGCTAGGAAACCACACTAAGTGTGGTTTCAGTTGCCTGAGACTGCAGTCGTGTGTGTGAGTTGTGTTTGTGTGAGCGTGGTTTCAGTTGCCTGAGACTACAGTTGTGTGTGTGAGTTGCATTTGTGTGTGTGTGTGTGTGTGTGTGTGTGTGTGTGTGTGTGTGTATGTGTGTGTGTGTGAAAATCTTTTCTTTATGCCTATCTGCTACTCAGCATCTCCGTTATATGGTGAGTAGCAACTTTCCTTCTCATAATATTGATTTTACAACCAAGTTAGTCAAAAGGTGATATATGAAATGATATGTAACCACCCTGTAGACATGTGCTTCAAGGCAAAATTTCTACTAGGCTGCACATGAAATGATATGTAACCACCCTGTAGACATGTGCTTCAAGGCAAAATGTCTACTAGGCTGCACATTTCCCCAATCATTTGCTATTTCAACAGCAACTTTTAACACTATCTTTATTAGTTACAAGATTCATACCACCTCAAATATATTATAGAGAGTGGTATTTTATGACTTGACAGTTGGCTGATTTGTAATGGTCTACCAGTATAAACTATCAGATCACAAGCACTGATTTTCACTCACAAATGTATGGAGAATCTTGCTCCATGGATGAAGCTGGTAGACCATACATCAGTAACAATAACTGTAGAATTCCTGTGACTGTATATGACTCATGACTAAATTGTATCAATTAAAATAATCAGTTTTTGAAAATACAATATAATAAGATAGATAAAAAGTCTTCTCACCAAGCAGCAGGAGAAGGAAACACTTACAATTGTTAATGAAAAACACAAGTTTGTGGAGCTAGTTGCTCCCTATTTTGGCAGAGGGGTTGAAGGAAAAGGAAGAGGTTTGACAGAAAAGAAGAAGCCCTAATAGAAAGCACTGAAGCTCAAATAGTTATAGGTATGGAAAGCTGGCTAAAGCTGGAAATAAGTTCAGCCGAAATTTTTTCAAACGACCTAACAGTGTTCAGAAAGGATAGATTAAATACAGTTGTGGTGGCGTATTTATTGCTGTCAGAAGTAGTTTACCTTGTAGTGAAATTGAATTAGATAGTTCCTACAAAATAGTATGGGTAGAAGTTATACCTGACAATCGGACTAAACTACTAACTGGATCATTTTACCGACCCCCCCAACACAGAAGATATAGTCTTCTGAGTCTCATTTCAAACAGGTACCCCACTCATAGAATTATAGTTGGTGGCGACTTCAATCTACCCTCGATATGCTGGAAAAATTATACGTTTAAAGCTGGCGGCAGGCATAAAACATCATCCGAAATTGTACTGAACGCATTTTTAGATTATTTTTAACAATTAGTTCATGAGCCCACTCAACTATAAATGGTTGTAAAAGCATACTTGACCTCTTAGCAACAAACAATCCTGGACAAATAGGGAGTATCATGATGAATACAGGGATTAACAACCACAAGGCAATTGCTGTTACACTGAATACTGTAACACCCACAACCATCAAAAAGAAATGTAATATACGTCTATCTAAAAAAGCTGCTAAAAATGCTCTTAATGCCTTTTTAAGAGACAGTCTCCACTCCTTCCGATCTGATCACATAAGGATAGAAAAGATATGGAATGGTTTCAGATAGCAATTGAGAGATTTATACCACATAAATTAATAAGTGATGGTGCTGATCCCTCATGGTACACAAAATGGGTCAGATTGCTGTTGCAGATGCAATGAAGAAAGCATGCCAAATTTAGAAGAATGCAAAATCCCCAAGATTGGCAAAGTTTTTTAGAAGTTCAAAATATAGCACATGCTTCAATGTGAGATGCTTTTAATAATTTCCATAATGAAACTGTCTCAGAATCTGACAGAAAAACCAAAGAGATTCTGGTCATACATAAAGCACACCAGTTGCAAGACACAATCAATATGGCTCTGAGCACTATGGGACTTAACATCTGAGGTCATCAGTCCCCTAGAACTTAGAACTATTTAAACCTAACTAACCTAAGGACATCACACACATCCATGCCTGAGGCAGGATTCAAACCTGCGACCGTAGCGGTCGCGCGGTTCCAGACTGAAGCGCCTAGAACCGCTCGGCCACACCATCCGGCCACGCAATCAATACTTTCATTGTGCAATAACAACAGTGAAGTTACTAAAGCAGAGTTATTAAACATGGTATTCTGAAACTTGTTCACCAAAGAAGATGAAGTAAGTATTCCTGTATTGCAATCAAGAAGAACTGCAAAGATGACAAAACATAGAAGTAGACATCCTCGGTGTAGAAAAGCAGCTTAAATTACTTAATAAAGGTCCAGATTGTATACCAGTCAGGTGCCTTTCAGAGTATGCTGTTGCATTAGCTCCATATTTAGCAATTACATACAACCACTTGCTCACAGGAAGTTCTATACCTAAAGACTGGAAAATTGCTCAAGTCGCACCAATACCCAAAATGGGAAATAGGAATAATCTGCTAAATTACAGATCCATATCACTAACATTGATTTGCAGTAGGGTTTTGGAACATATACTGTGTTCAAACATTATGAATTACCTTGAAGAAAACGATTTATTGACAAATAGTCAGAATGGATTCAGGAAACATCGCTCTTGTGAAACACAACTAGCTCTTTATACTCATGAGGTAATGAGTGCTATCAACAGGGGAAATCAAATTGATTTCATATTTTTAGATTTCCAGAAGGCTTTCAACACCATTCCTCACAAGCGTCTTCTAACCAAACTGCTTGCCTATGGAATACGCCTCAGTTGTGCGACTAGATTCATGATTTCCTGTCAGAAAGGTCACAGTTCATAGTAATAGACAGAAAGTCATTGAGTAAAACAGAAGTAATATCTGGTGTTCCCAAGGAAGTGTTATAGGCCCTCTATCATTCCTGATCTATATTAACGACATAGGAGACAATCTGAGTAGCCCTCTTAAATTATTTGCAGATGATGCTGTGATTTACCATCTTGAAAAGTCATCAGATGACCAAAACGAACTGCAAATGATTTATATAAGATATCTGTGTGGCGTAAAAAGTGGCAATTGACCCTGGATAAAGAAAAGTGTGAAGTTAATCACATGAGTACTAAAAAAAATCTGCTGAATTTCGATTACGCGATAAGTCATACAAATCTGAAGGCTGTAAATTCAACTAAGTACTTAGGGATTACAATTACAAATAACCTACAATGGAACAATCTCATAGATAATGTTGTGGTTAGAGCAAATTACAGACTGTTATTCATTGGCAGAACACTTAGAAGGTGCAACAGATCTACTAAAGAGACTGCTTACATTACACTTGTCTGCCCTATTCTGGAGTATTGCTGTGTGGTGTGGGATCCACATCAGGTGGAACTGACAGATGGCATCAAAAAAGTCAAAGAAGGGTGGCTTGTTTTGTATTATCATGAAATAGGCGAGATAGTGCCACAGACATGATATATGAATTGCAGCAGCAATCATTAAAACAAAGGCATTTTTAGTTGTGATGGAATCTTCTCATGAAATTTCAATCATCATTTTTCTCCTCCAATTGCGAAAATATCTGTTGGCACCCACTTACATTGGGAGAAATGATCATAATGATAAAATAAGAGAAATCAGGGCTCACACATAAAAATTTATGTGCTCGTTTTTCCTGCACCTGTTGGAGAGAAGAATGGTAGAGAGACAGCCTGAAGGTGGTTCATTGAACCCTCTGCCAGGCACTTAACTGAGAATAGCAGAGTAATCACGTAGTTGTAGATCTTTAGAAAATGGGGAGAGTTCAGAAAAGTCACCTGAAACCTCTGGGTCAGAGGAGGCTTACTGGACAGGATGAGAAGGATAGTCTTTCCTTGTCACCCCATCTAGCAAGTCTCCTCTGATCCAGGGTTTGGGGTGACTTTTCTGAAGTCTCCGCTTCTTCTAAACCTTGCTAGTCCTTTTATTCATCCCTCTTTCTTTCCCTTCAACACTTCTGGCAGAAAAAGGAGCCACTGGCCCAGAAGAGTACACAGGTCTTTAACCTTTATATGAGTTCTGTCCTTCTGCCTCTTGGTGAGTGGATTTTTTATCTGCCCAGTTGTATAATATTCTCATGACTAAACTGGTATGCCTGTGTCAGACATCTGCTTCTGAGATTAGAAAAAGTGATAAATGTTCTCCATAGAGTGGCCAATATTTTGTGGATGCAAATCCCACAAAAATTCTCATCTTGTATCAGTCACTGGTGTAACCTTAGTTGTATCACAGTGTTATCTTCTACTACATACCAAATATTTACCACCGTCTTAGGATCTGTATCAGACTGAGACCTTCAACATTGACCAATGTTTCAATTGTGGCAGCAATGAGTATGCCCCTTAATACTCAGCACCAGTTCCTGGTGGATAAATTAGCTACACAGAACCTGATTTCTGAAGCCCCATTGCACAGAAAATAAACAAGCTATAGGAGCTTCTTTAGATCAGTTATCATTTCAGTCCTGAAAGAAAATAAAGCATCTTGATTTGTAACTCCTATTTAACAAGAATGCTTCTGTACTAGCCAGTTCACAAGGTTAACCAGCATTGTGAAATTTTAATTTCTGAGCTGCTCAGTTGGTGCAACGTTCATATGCTTGCCAAAAGTAGAGTGTCAAACACTGTGAACATATTTCAAATATTGATGCAAATGCATTTGTCAGACATGATGAAAATATTCACAAATGGGTTGAAAATAACTAATGAACAATATGTGGTTAGTGCCTTCTTCTGTCCTGATCTACATGCAGAATGGTCACAGTCTCTTCATCAGGAAGTTCCAGCATTTCTCAAAGAGGCAGTGGTCCTCATGCAAGCTCTCCAGTTCATCTGCTTGGGCTGAACAATATCTTGATCATATCTGGGTCATTAAAAATACTACCAGCTCTAAAAATTGCAGAAATGTGGAAGGATATATATATATATATATATATATATATATATATATATATATATATATTTAAAAAGAAAGATGATGAGACTTACCAAACAAAAGCGCTGGCAGGTCGACAGACACACAAACAAACACAAACATACACACAAAAATCTAGCTTTCGCAACCAACGGTTGCCTCGTCAGGAAAGAGGGAAGGAGAAGGAAAGACAAAAGGATATGGGTTTTAAGGGAGAGGGTAAGGAGTCATTCCAATCCCGGGAGCGGAAAGACTTACCTTAGGGGGAAAAAAGGACAGGTATACACTCGCACACACACACATATCCATCCGCATATACACAGACACAAGCAGACATTTGTAAAGGCCTTTACAAATGTCTGCTTGTGTCTGTGTATATGCGGATGGATATGTGTGTGTGTGCGAGTGTATACCTGTCCTTTTTTCCCCCTAAGGTAAGTCTTTCCGCTCCCGGGATTGGAATGACTCCTTACCCTCTCCCTTAAAACCCATATCCTTTTGTCTTTCCTTCTCCTTCCCTCTTTCCTGACGAGGCAACCGTTGGTTGCGAAAGCTAGATTTTTGTGTGTATGTTTGTGTTTGTTTGTGTGTCTGTCGACCTGCCAGCGCTTTTGTTTGGTAAGTCTCATCATCTTTCTTTTTAAATATATTTTTCCCACGTGGAATGTTTCCCTCTATTATATATATATATATATATATATATATATATATATATATATATATATTTGCCTTTACAAATGTCTGCTTGTGTCTGTGTATATGCGGATGGATATGTGTGTGTGTGCGAGTGTATACCTGTCCTTTTTTCCCCCTAAGGTAAGTCTTTCCGCTCCCGGGATTGGAATGACTCCTTACCCTCTCCCTTAAAACCCATATCCTTTTGTCTTTCCTTCTCCTTCCCTCTTTCCTGACGAGGCAACCGTTGGTTGCGAAAGCTAGATTTTTGTGTGTATGTTTGTGTTTGTTTGTGTGTCTGTCGACCTGCCAGCGCTTTTGTTTGGTAAGTCTCATCATCTTTCTTTTTAAATATATTTTTCCCACGTGGAATGTTTCCCTCTATTATATTTATATATATATATATATATATATATATATATATATATATATATATATATATATATATATGGTTATAATAGAAGGAAACATTCCACAAAGGAAAAATATACCTAAAAACAAAGATGATGTGACTTACCAAATGAAAGTGCTGGCAGGTCGACAGACACACAAACGAACACAAACATACACACAAAATCCAAGCTTTCGCAACAAACTGTTGCCTCATCAGGAAAGAGGGAAGGAGAGGGAAAGACGAAAGGATGTGGGTTTTAAGGGAGAGGATATGGAGTCATTCCAGTCCCGGGAGCGGAAAGACTTACCTTAGGGGGAAAAAAAGGACGGGTATACACTCGCACACACACACATATCCATCCACACATATACAGACACAAGCAGACATATTTAAAAAAAAAATTTTTTTTAAATATGTCTGCTTGTGTCTGTATATGTGTGGATGGATATGTGTGTGTGTGCGAGTGTATACCCGTCCTTTTTTCCCCCTAAGGTGAGTCTTTCCGCTCCCGGGACTGGAATGACTCCATATCCTCTCCCTTAAAACCCACATCCTTTCGTCTTTCCCTCTCCTTCCCTCTTTCCTGATGAGGCAACAGTTTGTTGCGAAAGCTTGGATTTTGTGTGTATGTTTGTGTTCGTTTGTGTGTCTGTCGACCTGCCAGCACTTTCATTTGGTAAGTCACATCATCTTTGTTTTTAGGTATATATATATATATATATATATATATATATATATATATATATATATATATATATATATATATATATATATATATATGTTCATGTTATGGACAAATTCAGATGTTGGTTGAGCTGCAAAAGTGTAAAACTTTGGTAAACTTTCTCAATATATTTTAATTTCAGGCCTTCTGTAAGAAAAGGAGTATCTGATTCTCATCAAAAAGGATTCAAAGCATTACATGTACTTACTTTTCCTAATTTCAGTGTATCTGAATGCATTATTGAACATGAAGCTAGGATATAAAACACATGGAAAGTGGCCTGCTAAACACTTGAATGTGAACTACAAAGGTAGTCATGTAGATTTTGATGATGGAGAGGGTATGAATACCACAACGTGCAACCAGCTCTCCCTAGAAGTTCATGCTTTTTGGATTGGACATGCAGTATACAATCTCTAACATCAGTGGAATGGATGCCTTTTGATCACATAAACTTTCTCAATCCCCTTCACAGGATAGGTTTTAGAGACCTCCCAACTTGTCCATACAACTCAGCTTAAGAAGATACTTTAAATACCATATTATTTTTGTGTGAGTGTTATGGTAATCAGCAAATCTTATTCAAGATTACAAGCATCCTGAAACCTCAATTTCACACCAGTATCACCACTATGGTCATATCATAAAATCCAAAACATACAAAATAATCATAAACTTTTAGAGAGATTGTAACCTACATATATATCAGTTCCAAAAGCATGTGTAAGTACTAACAGAAAGTTGATGTAATCATTCAGTACACTACTAATGTAATACAGTTTTGGCTGATAAGATTACAGCATATTCTAGTAAAACTACATAAAAACTGTGTGTTCCATTGTAATTTACATGAAAGGTATTTCAGTGCATTACCTTTAGCGCGATCCAAGATTTATTTCAGAATAACATTCATGATGATGTTTCCCTGAAAAGTGTTTCCTTTAAAATAACTGTGATAATAATGTACTTCAGTAATTCATTCACTATTTTTAATAATTTATGTATTAAATGTATTTTGAATAACGTTATGTGTAATGTACTGATATGTGCTTAGAAAACCTCTAAATGGAGGGCACATGAGTCATGTACTGTGAAAAATTGAAATTTTTCAGGGTTCCATACCTCACTTGGTAAAAATGGACCCATTATACAATCACTTTCTTTTTAGTCTATCTGTCTGTCTGCCTCTCCGACTATGAAGACCCCTTTTTCTGAGGGATGGGTAGAGGTACGAAGTTGAAATTTGTGACACTTACTAAGATCTACAGTCCATTGATGGTGTAAAACATTTAAGCTTCTAAGTCAAGTCAAAAGATCCATTCATTTAGGTCACATATTTTGATACTTGCAAACTCACTCACCTATCCCTATAGTGTTCTTCTCTTTGACCTACAATCATAAGATTTGACAAGAAGCAAGATCTCACAATAAAAGTAAAGAAAAAAGTCTGAAAACTGTTAATTTGTAATTATAACAAATAAAATTTTTTTGCAATTTTTTGTCTGGCGAGCTGTCCATCTGATAAGCCCCCCTTTTCTCAGGAACAGGTAGAGGTATCAGACTAAAATTTTTGTCAAGTGCTAAGGTCTATGATCACTTGCTGGTGTACAAAAGTTAAGCTGTCAATGCAACCAAAAGATACAGCTGTCTGTAAAGACCCCTTTTATCTCAGGATTAGATAGAGGTATTAAGTTGAAATTTATGTTAAGTGCTAAGGTTTATGGCCTCTTGGCAGAGTAAATAATATAAGCTTCAAACTAAAGGCAGTCAAATGATGTGACCATAGATGTCACATGTTTTGAAACTTGCAGACTCATCAAAAAATTTAGCCTGCTGGTCTACTGGTATTGCATGCCCGTGGGAACTGAGAGGGCATGGGATTGAATCTCACTCAGACCATAGACTTTTCTGTCCTCATTTTAAGCTAACCTTCATCTCTCAATGAAGTTGGGAGTCACCAGTATCTACGGTAAACTGTAAGTCCTGTTACTCTAGCTGGATAATTGGACCAGGCCGTTGAATCATATGAAATTATTATTGTTATCTTCTATTACATAATTAAATTTGTACAGAAACTTCAAAGTGTGAATCCTACTTGCACTTGTCCAGTTTTGTAATTATATTTCTTCCATTTTTTGTAGGAAGATATCTGTTTATGCCAAGTTCAGTCAAATTCAGGAAAATTCTAAATAATAACAAAGTTCACAAATAATATTGACTGCTTAATTTAGTGTATGCATATAATATATGACAATGACTTGACTGGTTTGTCAAGGATAAGTTATATGTTATGCTATCTGAGTATAAATATGTATAAATGTACCCATTTTTAAAATTTCAGGTCCATGAATCTGACACCTCAATCAACAATAAATATGAATGCTTTTCTCCTAGCAGTTGGATCCCTCAAAATACGTGGAGCTTCCTCTATGTTACGCTCTCCAAAATCTGTTTTAACAACAGTTAAGGAAACGCTGTAAGTTGTCATTCACTTATTGTACTTTCACATATTTATTGATTTGTCAGAATTATGCTTCACAGCTCAAGAAAAGGGTTTGTCACTAATTTACTGGATTAACCTATTGAATCTTGGCAAGTTAGGATCTGCAAAGGTGGTCACAAGGAACTGAGCCATGCAGCAAAATAACAGATTGATGATGGGAATAGGGTCTGATGACTTTGTTGGGCATGCTGGGGTGGATAGGGAGGATAACAAACTGTTGCTACGGGTGGTTGTTTTTATTGTTGTGCTCTTCAGTCCTGAGACTGATTTGATGCAGCTCTCCATGCTACCCTATCCTGTGCAAGCTTCTTCATCTCCCAGTACTTACTGCAACCTGCATCCTTCTGAATCTGCTTAGTGTGTTCATCTCTTGGTCTCTCTCTATGATTTTTACCCTCCACACTGCCCTCCAATGCTAAATTTGTGACCCCTTGATGCCTCAGAACATGTCCTACCAACCGGTCCCTTCTTTTTGTCAAGTTGTGCCACAAACTCCTCATCTCCCCAATTGTATTCAATACCTCCTCATTAGTTATGTGATCTACCCATCCAATCTTCAGGATTCTTCTGTAGCACCACATTTTGAAAGCTTCTATTCTCTTCTTGTCTAAACTACGAGGGCGGTTCAGAAAGTAACCTCCGATCGGTCACAGTGCGGGTTGTGGGGGGAGTAGCGACGCCATCTGTGCGTTCACGCACTCAACAGGTCAGTCGGCATCAAGCCGTGGTCGAGTGAACGTCGTACCTGCGCTAGTTTAGTTTTTGTGGCAGTTTGAAATGAGTGCTGCAATAGAAAACCCCGCCAAATGTGAAGTGCGTGCTGTCATAAGGTTTTTTACAGCCAAAGGATATTCTGCAGCAGCTATTCATCATGAGCTTTGTGCCGTGTACGGACCAAGAGTTATGAGTGAAGGAGTTGTCCGTGAATGGGTACGTTTATTTAAAAGTGGACGAGAAAATGTTCATGATGAAGAGAGGAGTGGTAGACCATCATTGGTGACTGACGAACTCGTTCAGACAGTTCTACATCTACATCTACATTTATACTCCGCAAGCCACCCAACGGTGTGTGGCGGAGGGCACTTTACGTGCCACTGTCATTATCTCCCTTTCCTGTTCCAGTCGCGTATGGTTCGCGGGAAGAACGACTGTCTGAAAGCCTCCGTGCGCGCTCTAATCTCTCTAATTTTACATTCGTGATCTCCTCGGGAGGTATAAGTAGGGGGAAGCAATATATTCGATACCTCATCCAGAAACGCACCCTCTCGAAACCTGGCGAGCAAGCTACACCGCGATGCAGAGCGCCTCTCTTGCAGAGTCTGCCACTTGAGTTTGTTAAACATCTCCGTAACGCTATCACGGTTACCAAATAACCCTGTGACGAAACGCGCCGCTCTTCTTTGGATCTTCTCTATCTCCTCCGTCAACCCGATCTGGTACGGATCCCACACTGATGAGCAATACTCAAGTATAGGTCGAACGAGTGTTTTGTAAGCCACCTCCTTTGTTGATGGACTACATTTTCTAAGGACTCTCCCAATGAATCTCAACCTGGTACCCGCCTTACCAACAATTAATTTTATATGATCATTCCACTTCAAATCGTTCCGCACGCATACTCCCAGATATTTTACAGAAGTAACTGCTACCAGTGTTTGTTCCGCTATCATATAATCATACAATAAAGGATCCTTCTTTCTATGTATTCGCAATACATTACATTTGTCTATGTTAAGGGTCAGTTGCCACTCCCTGCACCAAGTGCCTATCCAGTTGATGCAAAAGTTCGTGAAAATCGACGTTTCTCAACGTCAGAGTTATCTACTGGTTTTCCACAGATTTCTAAGACTCTCTTGTACGAGATAGTGACAGCAAGATTGGGTTACCGTAAGTTCTGTGCACGATGGGTGCCCAAAATTCTTACCGACCACCACAAAACTCAAAGAATGGCCTCTGCATTAGACTTTCTGTCACGTTATGAGGACGAAGGAGAACCATTGTTAAACAGAATCGTGACCGGTGACGAAACCTCGATTAAGTACGTGAACCCTGAGACAAAAGAACAATCAAAGATGTGGGCACATTCAAATTCGCCTACCAAACCAAGAAGAGCCTCGCAAGATTTTTCTGCCAGAAAACTGATGGCAACGGTGTTTTGGGATGCCAAAGGGGTGTTGTTGGTTGAATTCATGGAACGTGGTACGACCATTAATCAAGACGTGTACTGTGAAACAATAAAAAAGTTATGACGGGCTATACAGAACAAACGCCGTGGTATGCTCACTTCCGGTATCGTTTTTTTGCACGATAACGCCCGTCCTCACTCTGCTCGCAGAACAACGGCCCTTCTTGAGTCCTTCAAGTGGGACGTTATCAACCATCCACCTTACAGCCCAGACCTGGCGCCAAGTGATTATCACCTCTTCATGCATTTGAAGAAATGGCTCGGGTCACAGCGGTTTGATGACGACGAAGAGCTCAAAGATGCGGTCACAGGCTGGCTCCAGGCACAAGCGGATGATTTTTATGCAGAAGGAATTTCAAAGCTTGTGAAGAGATACGATAAGTGCCTCAATCGCTATGGAGACTATGTAGAAAAATAGTGCAAAGATGTAGTTGTAAGATGTATATATTAAAATATTTTTATTTAACTTGGTGTATTTTTTTAAATCAACCGGAGGTTACTTTCTGAACGGCCCTCATATATATCATCCATGTTTCACTTCCATACATGGCTACACTCCATACAAATGCTTTCAGAAACGACTTCCTGACACTTAAATCTATATTCAATGTTAACAAATTTCTCTTCTTCAGAAACACTTTCCTAGCCATTGCCAGTCTACATTTTATATCTTCTCTACTTTGACCAACATCAGTTATTTTGCTCCCCAAATAGCAAAACTCCTTTACTACTTAAAGTGTCTCATTCCCTAATCTAATTCCCTCAGCATCATCCGACTTAATTTGACTGCATTCCATTATCCTCGTTTTGCTTGTGTTGATGTTCATCTTATATCCTCCTTCCAAGACACTGTCCATTCCGTTCAACTGCTCTTCCAAGTCCTTTGCTGTCTCTGACAGAATTACAATGTCATCGGTGAACCTCAAAGTTTTTATTTCTTCTTCAAGGATTTTAATACCTACTCTGAACTTTTCTTTTGTTTCCTTTACTGATTGCTCAATATACAGATTGAATAACATTGGGGAGAAGCTACAACCCTGTCTCACTCCCTTCCCAACCACTGCTTCCCTTTCATGCCCCTTGACTCTTATAACTGCCATCTGGTTTCTGTACAAATTGTAAATAGCCTTTCACTCCCTGTATTTTATCCCTGTCACCTTTAGAATTTGAAGGGAGTATTCCAGTGAACATTGTCAAAAGCTTTCTCTAAGTCTACAAATGCTAGAAACATAGATTTGACTTTCCTTAATCTTTCTTCTAAGATAAGTCGTAAGGTCAGTATTGCCTCACATGTTCCAATATTTCTACAGAATCCAAACTGATCTTCCCTGAGGTCGGCTTCTACCAGTTTTTCCATTCGTCTGTAAAGAATTCGTGTTAGTATTTTGCAGCTGTGACTTATTAAACTGATAGTTCGATAATTTTCACATCTATCAACATCTGCTTTCTTTGGGATTGGAATTATTATATTCTTCTTGAAGTCTGAGGGTATTTCGCCTGTCTCATACATCTTGCTCACCACATGGTAGAGTTTTGTCAGGACTGGCTCTCCCAAGGCCGTCAGTAGTTCTAATGGAATGTAATCTACTCCTGGGGCCTTGTTTTGACTCAGGTCTTTCAGTGCTCTGTCAAACTCTTCACGCAGTATCATATCCCCCATTTCATCTTCATCTACATCCTCTTCCATTTTCATAATATTGTCCTCAAGTACATCGCCCTTGTATGGACCCTCTATATACTCCTTCCACCTTTCTGCTTTCCCTTCTTTGCTTAGAACTGGGTTGCCATCTGAGCTCTTGATATTCATACAAATGGTTCTCTTTTCTCCAAAGGTCTTCTTAATTTTCCTGTAGGCAGTATCTATCTTACCCCTAGTGATATGTGCCTCTACATCTTTACATTTGTCCTCTAGCCATCCCTGTTTAGCCATTTTGCACTTCCTGTTGATCTTATTTTTTACGCATTTGTATTCCTTTTTGCCTGCTTCATTTACTGCTTTTTTATATTTTCTTCTTTCAACAATTAAATTCAATATATCTTCTGTTACCCAAGGATTTCTACTAGCCCTTGTCTTTTTACCTACTTGATCCTCTTCTGCCTTCACTACTTCATCCCTCAGAGCCACCCATTCTTCTTCTACTGTACTTCTTTCCCCCATTTCTGTCAATTGTTCCCTTATGCTCTCCCTGAAACTCTGTACAACCTCTGGTTTAGTCAGTTTATCCAGGTCCCATCTCCTTAAATTCCCACCTTTTCACAGTTTCTTCAGTTTTAATCTACAGTTCATAACCAATAGATTGTGGTCAGAGTCCACATCTGCCCCTGGAAATGTCTTACAATTTAAAACCTGGTTCCTAAATCTCTACCTTACCATTATATAGTCTATCTGATAAATTCTAGTATATCCAGGAGTCTTCCATGTATACAACCTTCTTTTATGATTCTTGAATCAAGGGTGGTATATGGAGACAAATAGTTAGTTGTTTATTTACTCCTCCATAGATCATCCACAAAATGTTACCAGACATGTCATTTTAAATGAGAAAGGAAAAACATTTAAAAAAAATAGTTCATGGGTACTGTAATATTATCTCATCACAAAGTACTTTTACCCTCTTCATTCTTGTCATGTCACTCATACACTTCCCATACTACACACACACACACACACACACACACACACACATTACACTGGACTACATTACACTGCACAATGTATCAATCTGTTTCAAATAGTATTATGTATA
This sequence comes from Schistocerca cancellata, assembly GCF_023864275.1. NCBI lineage: Eukaryota > Metazoa > Arthropoda > Insecta > Orthoptera > Acrididae > Schistocerca > Schistocerca cancellata. The sequence continues at coordinate 883,864,299 of NC_064626.1, forward strand.
AAAATAAAATCAACAATTCTGCATTTGCTTACAGTTAACATGAAATTGTAAGAGAAAGTAACATGGCTGGTATGACTTTGATAATTAAGTGTACAATGTGTATATGAAAATCTCCTTGCTGTAATTAATAAGCCAGAAACGTGTAGCACAAAGGATTTCCTATGCACGTACACCAAATTATAAATGTAAGTTTTTGTCCTTGAAAACAATTCAGTTTAATAAAGTAATGTATCATCAGCACATAAGCTAAAAAGTGCTAACATGAAACTCCCACAGATGGGAATAAAATTGCCCCAGAGATCTACCGACTCTGCATCAATGTTGGGGCAGCTGCTATACAGTATATGAAGTTAGAACAAGGAAGGTATTACATGACACTGTTTGAATTCACTGTTAGACTTATAATTAAAAATAGTAGTGTCACAAAACTTTGTATACATTAACACATTTTACAAATCATCTAGCAAAGTTTATCACTAAAACAATTTTCAGTGACAATTTTTGTTGTGGAAAACGTGCCAAATTAGTATGTTTTTCTCAAGCAAGGAAATGTACTCTGGATGCTGGTAAATAGAAGTGGATGAGGCTGATCATGAGAAAACTACATTTGTCACCCCTGAGGGCATGTTTGAGTTTAAGGTAATGCTGTTTGGTTTGTGTAATGCACCAGCAGCTTTTGAATGGATCATGGATAATCTTCTAAGTCACCTGTAGTGGACGATGTGTCTTTGTTATTTAGAAGACATTATAGTGTTCTCAGAGAAATTTGCTTAACACGTAAAAAGACTGAGGGCCATTCTTAAGTGTCTCCAACACGGTGGACTGAAACTTAATCCAAGAAAGTGTCTCTTTGGAGCAAAAGAAATCAAACTACTTGGACACCTTGTGTCAAACAAAGGTGTGCACCCAGACCCAAAAAATGTGAGATCTAAAACAGAATTTCCTATTCCTAAAAGTATTAGAGATGTGAGAAGATTCCTAGGATTATGTTCTTATTGCTGTCATTTTATCAAAGACTTTTGTATAAAGGCCAGGCCACTCCAAGAGTTGTTAAAAGTTGATGCTAAATTTATCTGGGGTGGTGCCCAACAAGATTCTTTTGATGTGCTGCAAAAAGCTCTGATGACTGACTGTGTATTTGGTCTGTATGATGAGAGAGCACCTACAGAACTACACACAGATGCCAGTGGGTATGGAATCAGTGCAAATTTCGGATGGAAAAGAGAGGGTTATAGCCTATGCTTCTAGGACACTTACAAAAGCTGAGAGAAACTACTCGACTACAGAAAGAGAATGTCTTGCTGTGATCGGGGCCATGTGCAAATTTCGACAGTATCTCTATGGAAGGCCATTCACAGTTGTTACAGACCATCATTCACTTTGTTGGTTGACAGGTCTTAAGGATCCAGCAGGACAACTATGTCTTCAAGAGTATGACATTACAATAGTGTACAAATGTGGAAGAAAACACCAAGATTCTGACTGTCTCTCAAGAAACACTGTGCGAGACCATCAAGACTTTGATGAAGATAGGGACTGTTGCACTGCACTCCAGGATCTCTCTGCTGAGCAGAAGGACACCAAGATATCTCAAATTATGCTCGCCTTAAATTGGGCAGAGGATGTGAAAGGGCAATTTGAGGTAGTTAATGTATTACTTTGCAAGAAAAACTTTGTTTGGAAAGCAATGCACTTAGATGTTCTACAAAAATTCTAAGACACACCTGAGGCTGGACTTTTAGGATTTATTAAGACATACAATAGGATCTACAAGAGATTTTTCTGGCCAGGTTTATTTAGGAGTGTCCGTCACTATGTGTCGCACCATCGAGAGTGCCAGAGGAGAAAAGCAGTTCCTCAGAAACCATCTGGCTGACTCATAACAATTCCGCAAGCTGAAGTGCCTTTCCAGCATATTGGGATTGACCTCCTCAGATGATTTCCAGTGTCTGCTAGTGGCAATAGATGGATTATTTTTTGCACTGATTGTCTGACAAGCAATGCCATTACAAAAGCCGCGAAAACAGCTGTAGCAGTCAAGGTAGCCAAATTCATCGTGGAAGACATTGTATTACAACACTGTGCCACAAGGTCATTACAGATCAAGGGAAAGTTTTTCAATTGAATCTTGTGACAGAGATAAACAGTTGGTGCAACATTACTCGTCACACGATGACTGCCTACCATCCGCAAACCAGTGGGCTTACTGAACGCCTTAATAAGACCTTGGCTGACATGCTATCAATGTTTGTCAGTGTTGAGCAGAGCAACTGGGATGAGGTTCTATCTTTCATGATGTTTGCCTACAACACCGCCAAACAAGACACCACAGGATTTATGCCATTTTTCCTGGTGTATGGGTGTGAGGAGACTATGACGATGGACACTGTGATTCTGTTAAATCCTGATGATGTGGATGATGACTGCATTGGCCAGGTGTTAACCAGAGCTGAGGAAGCTTGGCAGTGAGCTCAACTCTGCATGCTGCAGGCTCAAGAAAACGATCACCGAAGGTATGATGTGAGTCGCTGCCCTGTTGTCTACCAGCCTGATGATCTCGTTTGGATCTTCACTGCTGTTTGGAAGATTGGTCTCTCTGAGAAGCTCCTCAGGCACTACTTTGGACCTTATAAGGTTGTAAAACAAGGGTCTGATATTACTTATGAAGTTGAAGATTTTGACCCAGACACAAAACGATGAAAGGTTAGAGATACGGTCCATGTCCTTCGAATGAAGCCCGTTAAGGATCCAGCAACTCAGTGAAAATTCAAAGCTCCAGTGACAGACAACAAGCAGAAAGGTGATGAAGATTGTAGCAGCAAAGGAAGTTCTAAGAAGACCACAGACAGGGCGAACATCAGTCATCAGGAGTCGGAGTATGCAGGACCGATGACTTATTCCTGGACTAGGGGGATGTAACACTGAGACCCTGTTCTCTTAAGGAGGGAACAATGTCACACAGGAAGCTGAGTAGCACAGTAACTGTGGTGCAGTGGCAATGATACAAGACTGTTGCGTGGAGGGTTGTGAGTTCAAAACTCATGTGAACTGTAAAATTTTAATTTCTATATTCGGTTTGAGTACATTCTAGAAGTATCCACAAATATCAAGAATCATTGTACTGGAATGTTCTGTAACTGTGTAGACACCATATGTGTTCTGGTTGGAGGCAGTTCACTCCGCACTCTTGTATGTGCAAGTGCTGAATAAACCTTTGTTAATTGAAGTTAGTGTTCATCATTCATCTAATTATACCTTCTCCTATGTGACAATATTTAGCAAAGATGGTGGACAACATTGGAAAGTTTGCATGAGGTTCAGAAAAAACCAGATGAAAATTATCAGTGAAAATTTATTCAGTTTTTGTGGAAACTTTATAAGTTTAGCTTCCTTCTGAGCCCTGATGCTAAATGTAATATTGTGTCCAAAATGGTTAACACACTGATGCTCCCTCTAATGACTCCGTGAGGTACTTGGCATAAGAGTGGGTCATACTATTTCCCATAATTATACTGATGATGTGTTTGCATGTCATCTCCATAAATTTTAAGTAGTTATTTATTGATATGAAATTGTTTAAATTTTTTGTTGAAATTATACAGTGATATCATAGTTAATGCAGGTAAAACCAGATAACGTTTCAAGAAGTTGTAGTTTGGCACTAGAGGAGAACACTCTTGGCATATGTGGTGTTCCCTTTATTGTAAATAAAACAATGCATGTTTATTTTCAGGGATTCTTCAGAGAAACAGTCACAGAAACATGGGCTTCAAGTTGGACCTATAATTGGAGATAGTAAGTAAATGAAATACACTCAGAATTTTGTGTATACATGTTATAACATACAAGAAAAAATATTAGCTATTTGAAGCAAAATTGCTTTCACACAGTTGTAAGCTATATTTCACTAGCTTAAAATTAAAATTTTATAAATCACTAAACTTTTATGGTACCACTGCCCACCTATCAACTGCTGTGAAAATGCATTTCCTAAAACTTCTGATGAAAAAAGGTTTGTTGTATGTATTTTAAGTATTGTTTATAGGGTGACATATTCCATTTATGACTATGGAAGTTTTTATTCAGCTGCTGCAATTTTGGCATTTTATGACTGTCAAGCATAAATAATTGATAATATGTACTGGCACAGATTTAACCTGTAAGTAATGGAACTTTCTTAGTTCCCATTTGACAGCAAGGGAAACATTAATTGTGACCACTGACATAAGTAACATAATTTTAATATAGTAATTTTAATAATGATGTAAAACTGATCATTCACATTTACTGGCTGTTAACATTGATCAGCCGGAAGCTGTGGCCAAGCAGTTCTAGGTGCTTCAGTCCAGGACCACACTGCTGCTTCAGTCACATGTTAGAATCCTGCCTCGTGCATGGATGTGTGTGATGTCGTTAGGTTAGTTAGGTTTACAAAGTTCTAAATCTAGGGGACTGATGACCTCTGATGTTAAGTCCCATAGTGCTTACAGCCATTTGAGCCATTTTTTGAACACTGATTAGAATCTGAGCTGGTATTTACACATTATAGATCTTCTCAAATACTTCAGTCCAGAAATATTTGCTCTACGTGCAACTGCTAATTTTGGTGATGACAGCATTGGAAAATTAACTTTCTTTGCATACTTCCTTTCATTGATGTGGTATGAGTAATGTTCTGGGGCAATTCCGCTCATAGACACAAAATATTCATTGCACAGAACTCTGCTGTAAATAAATATCTTGTGTCTAACTTTGAACTTCATGTAACCAATTGTCAAAAAAAAAAAAAAAAAAAAAAAAAAAAAAAAAAAAAAAAAAAAAAAAAAAAAAAAAAAAATCATCTTTAAGATTGTTGCAGGGCCACCATCAACACCTGCAGATTTGGAGCAGTACAGCCTTTTTATTGCTTTTGATACTTCCTTTTGTGTGACAGTGCTGATGTACATTGACCTGCTATAAGTACTTATTTTATATTAATTGGATTGAGTATGCTTATTTATGTTTCATTCTACCATATTATCTGCAACAAGTGAGTAAAAGTTGTTCAATGTGTTGATTGTTTGTAGGGGTTTCTTACTTTTCTGTTTTCTTCTGACAGTGTTATACTTGTACCTGATGCTCTTCTTTCACCAGTTCCTGTTTTTAATACTCCACAAGGCTATCACTTTATTTGTTGAATTACAAATGTATATATCATTCTGCACGTTTTGCTGTTATTATTACTTTTCCTAATATTTTTGAACATTTTCCATAGTACCTATACATGTAATTCAGGTGAGTAATTATTCAAGTTACACATTTCTTCTGGCCTGCAACAGGACAAGTCTTTGCCTTTACCAGTCACAACTCAACTGTGAGTGGAGAAACAGATTGCTATGGGCAATGCAAGCCCTAATATTTCAGTATGGGTCACTGAAATCAGTAGGGGTCAGTCATACATTATTGCTTTTAAGCCAAAATCATAAAATCCTGTAGTCCTTTTACTAGTAGATATATTCTTGAAGTAAAACAAGAAGAGAGCAATAATTAAATGGATGCATAAATATATGAAATGGGTTTCATAGGATAACGATGTTGAGTAAACAATGTTGTTTAGAATTTTAACCAGAAGTTTATTCTAAATACAAACACAAGTAAATGTGGACAGTGGCCTCACATCAAGTTAGTAAATCAACTATACAATATTCAACATAAAAAACAAAAAAATACTGTCCAGACAGGTCATGAAGGCCCAATATTACCAATCATCTGCTGTCCTGTCCTCAGCTCTCAGGTGTCAGCAGATGTGGATATGGAGGGGCATGTGGTCTACCCACTGCTCTCCTGAATGATTTCAGTTTTCGTGACTGGTGTTACTACTTCTCAGTCAAGTACTCAGAAGGGCTGAGTACATCCCGCTTGCCAGCAACACTTAGTAGACCCAGACAGTCAGCCATCCAAGTGCTAGCCAAGTCCAACAAGCTTAACTTTGGTGATCTGGTGGGAACTGGAGTTACCACTGCAGTAGGGCTATTGGCTAATATTGAATATAACAAAGCAAAATATAGTTGTGCAGTGTGAGCAGAATACAAGTACAAAATAAGTGCATGAATTCACAAGGAACCAGAAATAAAATTTTAAGAGATCAACAGCACAAAGTCTCCCTAATATTCACAACAGATTCTAAAGGTCATTACCACCAAGTTTATTGCTACCAATACCAAACAAGTTAATCCCAAAATTGAAATAATACAATGCAGCAAACATCCCTAAAACTCACAGATGCATGTAAACAGTTAAATAACAGAAAAGTTTATATGGCTGCAAGTGAATCAGTCACTGAAAGTGACTAAAAAATTCTGACTTCTGACCACATTCAAAGTCCTGTAATATTTCCAAGTGTTCAACTCTTGACCATCAAAATATTTATGTAAAGGCTGTTAGTGGCAGGAAAGATACTGTCCAGGCCTTAATGAATGAGACAGGAACTGTAACTGAAGGTAGCAAAGCAAAAGCTGAAATGCTTAACTCTGTTTTCAAATATTCCTTTACAAAGGGAAACCCAGGAGTACTGCCCCAACTTTATCCTTGTACTACTGAAAAGGTGAATGAAATCATTATTAGCACCAGAGGTATTGAGAAACAGCTGAAATCATTAAAATTGAAAAAAGCTCCAGGTCCTGATGGGATCCTGGTCAGAATTTACATTGGATTTGCAGCTGAGTTAGTCCCTCTTCTATAATCTATAATAGATTCCTTAACCCCCCATGAACCATGGACTTTGCTGTTGGTGGAGAGGCTTGCGTGCCTCAGTAATACAGATAGCTGTACAGTAGGTGTAACTGCAATGGAGTGGTATCTCTTGACAGAATAAATGTGTGGTTCCTGAAGAGGAGCAGCAGCCTTTTCAGTAGTTGCAGGGGTAACAGTCTGGAGGATTGAATGATCAGGCCTTGCAACATCAATCAAAACGCCCTTGCTATGCTGATACTGTAAATGGCTGAAAGCATGGGAAAATTACAACTGTAATTTTTCTTGGGGGCATGCAGCTCTACTGTATGGTTAAATGATGATGGAATCCTCTTGGGTAACATTTTTTCTAGGTAACATAGTCCCCCATTTAGATATCTGGGCAGGGACTACTAAGGAGGCTGTTTTTATCAAGAGAAACAAAACTAGCATTCTACAGATCAGAGAATGGAGTATCAGATCCTTTAATTGGGCAGGTAGCTTAGAAAATTTTAAAATGGAAATGGATAAGTTAAAGTTAGATATAATGAGAGGTAGTGAAATTCAGTGGCAGGAGGAACAGGACTTCTGGTCGGATGAATAGAGTGTTATAAATACAGAATCAAACAGGGATAATTTGGGAGTAGGTTTAATAATGAATAAGAAAATAGGGATGCAGATAAGCTATTATGAACAGCACAGTAAACACATTATTATTGCCAAGATAGACACAAAGACCACACCCACCACTGCAGTGCAAGCTTATATGCCAACTAGCTCCACACATTCAATACCAAGTAGTCCCTCCCATACAGCATAGCCACCTGTGTTCATCGTATGTGAAGTGACAAGCAATCCCTATGAAAATATACCAAGGCTCCTACTGAGGTCTTCGCAGACTGTAATTACCCTGCCAAAATTGAACAAAACAAGTCTCCCGTGCTTTATCTTTCCATTGACCCACCACCTCCCAAAGTCCTATGGTTCAGCCACAGAGGAGCATTCCCCTCATGGCTCAGTATTACCCAGAACTGCAGAAACTGAGTTACATCCTCCGCCAGGGATTTGACTACCCCTTGTTGGGCCCTTCAATGAGAAATATCCTGCCCACTATCCTTTGCACCCTTCCCACATCAGCATTCCCTCGCCCATAGAACCTACACAATATCTTCATTCATTACTACACAATCCCTGCTCCCAAACCCTTTCCTCATGGCTCATCTCCCTGTAATAGAACTAGATGCAAGGACATATCTTATATATCCTCCCACCACCACCTACTCCAGACCAGACACAAAAATCACCCATCCCATCAAAGGCAGGGCTACTTGTGAAACCAATCAAGTGATCTATAAGCTAAGCTGCAACAGCTGTGCTTCATTCTATGTGGGTATGAGAACCAACAAGCTGTCTGTCCATGTGAATGACCACTGACAAACTGTGGCCAAGAGACAGTTGGAGCACCCCATTGGTGAGCATGCCACACAACACAATGTTCTTCATTTGAGCAACTGCTTCACAGCCTGTGCCATCTGGATCCTTCCTACCAACACCATCTTTTCTGAATTGCAAAGATGGAAGCCCTCCTAGCAACATATTCTACATTACCATTACCCTCCTGGCTTCAACCATCATTAGTCATCATCCTTACACATCTAGACCCTTCCCTGTTCCCATCCAGCACTACACAGCCCTCTATTCCACCAACACTCCATCTCACTTTTTACTTTTCTCTTTTTCCACTACCCAGCTCCCCCTCCCACATGCCATCCATCTAAGACATTGACTGCATGTAGCTGCCCTACCCTCTCTCCATCTCATTCATGTATTCTCCCATAAGCAGCACTTAACTGTCTGCTACCCCTACTCTGCTATACCCCCCTCCCCATCCCAACCTCCTCCTTATCCAAATGACCTTGTTTGTCTCTCCCATCATGCACTGCTGCTCACAGTCTGACTTCATCAGCCAGTAACTGTGGTCATTTCTGCATGAAGGTGTGTATGTATGTTTTCTAATTTCAACAAAGGCCATTTTCGCCTAAAGATTGCTTTCCAACAGTCTTTTAGCTGTGCCTATCTGTGACTTAGCATCTCCTCTAAATGGTAAGTAGCAAATATCCTTTTCATACTGTAATGCCGGAAATGCATATCCTCCTATTTCCTTCTATTGTTACCTGAAGATATGACATTTCTGTATCTTTATATATTGTAATTGTTCTACTATATATATATATATTTATATATGCATCTATGTCAATGTATAATTGGTTTGTTTTGTAAATATTATTTGTATTTTTACGCTGAGTCTGGCCTAGGGAAAACTATGCTATTGAACGATTACATCGATAGGTCGTGTGGAGAATCAAAGTGTTTAGGATCATTGGTAGTGCTAACTCTGCCACATGGAGCACGGGCATAGGGGGTCTAGCTGGAGTAGGGTGGTGGAGGAGGTGTGTTGTGTGACGCTCCCACGAGTTGCCACGCTTTCAGGGTTTGGCAGCATGTAATTGCGCTCGACTTGCTATGATAGTTTCTGACATGGTGTCATGGATGGGAAGCATTAGCTGGTGCACATCAAGAGCCCGTTTCACCTGGTGACCATGTCAAGAAGAAGGTGCGCCAACATCCAGCTTCTGCAACAGCGACAGCGGACAATGAGTGACTGTCGCCACCTCCCCGATCGACGACTGCAAACCTTCAATCAGCCAACAAGGAAGACTAAAAGCACGTAAAGTTTTAGAACTGTATGACAGACCTCAGCTTTTCAAACTGTTGCATCACAAGAATACAGCAATTTAGCATGAACCTTTGTTGCTCATTGTCCCAATTGCATTACCAAGCAGGGTCCCTTCCTTTTCTGGAATGAACCCAAGTGTTGTTGAAATTCATACACCAGCATTAAAGTAATATCATTCCATTTCACTGCTTTAATTTCAAAGTTCAGTTAAAGTATTCATAGCTGGCTACAATATTTACATTACACAAGCAGAAATTAAGAGTGCGAGTTTTGTTACCATATTTTAGTTTATCTGTGACTGCAGCTCAGCTTGGTATGTACTAAATTTTACTATTGTTTAATTCAAGTTCAAAGTTAAATCTCTTATTTCTAAATTGTGAAGATTCCAGTAGCTTTTTGAAATGATTGTTGAGGTAGCCCAAGACTAACCTTATTTTATTGGATTTCGTAGTGCCTCAGAAACAAAGTTCACTATTAATTTCAGTCACTAAATTAACTTTCAATTTTCCAGTTTTATTAATTCTTTTGCTAAATTAAGTCAGAGTGTTGTGAAATTTATTACTTCTGACAAACATTCACTTTTCACACAGCACGTATCAACCTTCAGTTGCCACGCTTTTAGTACTAATTATATGTGCATCAATCTTTCATTTTCAGTTATTATAGTAGTTGTCCATAGGACTGGTGACTGTAATTTTCCCCAAATCTCAAATATATAATTAACGCCAATTAATTGTTAATGTAACGACTGCACATTTACTTTCTTTATTAATTTTACCCTTTCGTCAAAATTAGTTTTCACCAATTGCATTTGCATTTTTCCTTTCATTTAGATGTAACCCTTTCCTCCCTCTTTACTGACAAATTAACTTCAGTGATGATTGCTTTTCCCAAATTTCCATTAGGTGCACACGGTTTAATTTTTCACTCTCATTAAGGGCGATAAGTGAGGGGGAGGTTACAATACCATTGTTACATTCCATCCTGTATTTTCCATTGATTGATTTTTGTGAAAGTATTAATGTTTCAATGTTGTTATATTCTTTGAAGATTGTCTGTCACGTGTCCCATAAGTTCTTTGGTTTATTTTTGTTGTAGTTGTGATGATCTCTGGCTATGTTTTGAAATGTGCAGTTTCATATCATATCGTCATACTGTGTGATGCTTAATAAATGATTTGTTTCTAAAATGGCATTTGATGATTTGTCAACATGGTAGCAAATGTGCACAGTTGATAAAGTTTGTATGAAGAGTGGCAGTTGTGCCGATTTCAGAAAAGAAATACTCGACGATACAGAAGTGCAAAGATGAGACAATGACTGAGAAAAGACAACAACTAGATAAACTCACTGGCACAGAAGACTGGGAGAGCTGCAGAATTATTATGAGAACTATTTTAGAATGCGACAAAATCTTTGATGTTGTAAATGCTGAACTGACAAGGCCAGAAGGAAGCAGACAGATTTACAAAACCGAACTTGCAAAATGGACAAAGGCTAATGCAAAGGCAAGAAAAAGACTAATTCTGTCACTTGACACCAAGCCTTTACTTCGTGTTGGGGAATGCAAGACTGCTAAAGAGGTTTGGGATAAGCTACGCAATATCTGTAATGTGCACTCAGCTGAAAACATTGATCTACTTAGACATAAATTCCATAACATTGTGTGGGAGGCATCTGGAGCTATACAAGGTCATCTAGCCAAATTTGATGATGTACAAATTCAGCTTTTGTTGTTGGACAAGCCAATGGATGATGGTGACCTTTGTGCATGATTTTAGCAAACTTTGCCAAAAGAGTTCAATTACATTTATATTATGTGGCATGATCTACCTGCTGAAGAAAAGACATGGAATAAATTACAACAACAGTGTTTGAATTATGAACTAAGAATAACAGATCGTGATGACAAAAGTGTTGCTACAGCAATGATGTCAAAAATGAAGATTAACAAACCACAACAGAAGTGGAAACAAACCTCCTCTGAAGTAGATTCATTAAAAATGCCTCATTATAAAAGGAATGAAGACAGAAAATGCTTTTCATGTGGTAAAGTAGGTCACTTATCAAAACAGTGTAAGACAGGGTTGGTTTGTTTTAAATGTAAGAAAGATGACCATCGATCAAATGAATGTAGTAGTGTAGACAAAAGAGAAGATTGTCCTATATTGTTAACTAATGTGACATCAGTGGATAACTCAAGAAGCTGCAGCTACACAGATACTTCAAAATCGATGGAAACAGTATCAATGTTGACACACAACAGTTTTTCAGTAAATGTGAATACACTGGACTGTGATGAGTGGTACATTGAAACTGGTGCAACATATCACATAACAAATTGGGATGATTGGTACATTACGTATGAACAATATGAAACTCCAAGGAAGATGGTTAGTGCCAAGAATGGTGTACATATTGAAGCATTTGGTACAGGCCGAATTGATGTGCAGGTGTTCAATGGACAGGCATGGACAGAACAATTTTGAAGATGTTTGGTTTTGTTCTGATGGATCCTGTAACTTGTTTTCTGTTAAGAAAGCTGCACAGAAGGAAATAAAACAAATAATCAAAAATGATGGCAAATCATACATATTTTTCAAAAATAATATTGCAATTGCTATTGCCACATCCTGCTGTGAAAACTAGCTTTATCATTTGGTTGTGAAGGTTGTTCGTCAAGAAAAGTCTTGTGTTGTTACTGAAACTGATGACACTTTACAGAGCTGGCATGAAAAAATGGGTCATCAAAATAAATGCTATGTGCACCAATTTTTGAAGGATCGTGGTGAAGAGACAACAACTGATAACAGTTTTTGTGCAGGGTGTGTCTATGGTAAACATCATCGGATGCCGTTTGGTGAAAGAGTGCAGAAACCCACTAAACCTGGTGTGTTAGTGTATGCAGATGTTTGTGGTCCGATGGAAGAAAATGATCTGGAGGGTCATTGATACTTTGCTGTTTTTAAGGATGATTTTTCCAGATTTAGAGTACCATACCTTTTCTGACACAAAGATGAAATTAAAGAAAAGATGCCACTGTTCATTAAAATCATAAAGACTCAGGCTGATGTTACTGTGAAAGAATTACTTACAGATGGTGCCAAGGAGTTCCATAACAAAGATGTGCAAAAATTTGCTGGCTCAGTTGGACTGAAACATAAAATCACAGCACCATATATGCCTCAACAGAATGGAATTGCTGAATGGGAAAATAGGATCCTGTGTGAGATGGCACATTCTTGGCTTTGCTCTGCTGAACATCTGCCAAAAGCATTGTGGGATGAAGCTGTTCTGGCTACAACATACACTTTAAATCGGATGGGTCCCACAAAAATTAAAGGTAAAACTCCAATTGAAATATTTTTGAAGAAAGAAGGTCATTTTGATAATTTTGTGATATTTGGAATTTAATGCTACACTTGGATCCCTACACAGAAATGGAAGAAGTTTGATGCTAAATCTTCAAAAGGATACGTGGTTGGTTATGATGATTGTGGATACTATGTTTATTTTCCTGAAAAAAGGTGCGTGTGTATTTGCAGAGATGTAAAGTTCAATTGCAAGTCTTTAAAGAAACCTCTTATTGGTACTCAAAAGTCTAAAAGGGTTGTTGAAATATCAGCTACAGATAAGAACGCAGATATTTTGGAGACTGAGCATGAAGATGTTGATTTTGAAGAGGATTGCATGAACCAAGATGTTGCTACAAGTGATGAAAGTGTTAACAACCAGTCATGTGACACTGAGGGAGAAGTTGGAAGTAACTTGGAAGCAAGAAATCCAGAAAGAGGAAAACACAATTTACGTGAGCACTGAAATTTGAAGAAACCATCTTGTTACTGTGAAGATTCAGTTCATCAACCAAGAATGATGTTTCTTTGTGAAACACCAAGAAGCTATAAAGAATCATTGCAGTCAGAGAATTCTGAAGAATGGAAGAATGCAATGGAGGAAGAGATGGATGCTTTAAAGAAAAATAGAACATGGGAATTAGTTTACAAAAGTAAACCAAACAATGTGATTGGAAATCAATGGGTCTTAGCTACAAAATTAAATACAAAACATGATGTTGTTTGATATAAGGCTCAATTAGTGGCAAGAGGATATACTCAACGGTTTAGATTAAATTATGTTGACACGTTTAGCCCCGTTGCAAGATTTGAGACAATGAGATACCTTTTGAGTGTTGCAATTCAACATGATTGTGTATAAGGCAATTTGATGTGAGGACAGCATTTCTCAATGGTACTTTGAAGGAAGAAATGTATGAGTCAAAATGCTGGTATCAATGTCTTGTTGGGTTCCTTACCGAATGTAACTTACGGGAGAGCAGTTCAGATCCATCTATGTTTTATAATGAAAACCTGGTATTATTGTTTTACGTTGATGATGGATTGGCTATGGGCTCTACTGATGCCACAGCTAAGTTCATTGAACAGTTGGGTAAACGTTTTCAAATCAATGTAGAAAAAGTTGAGTACTTCTTGGGTTTACAAATCAAGAGGTTTGACAACTGTATTCAAATAAATCAATCTGCATATGTGAAGAGGATTTTGGATAAATACAATATGATGGATGCGAAACCATTGCCTTTACCCATTGAACAAGGATGGACACCGGGTGAGTCACCTCCTTTTAATAATACTGGACTGTATCGAGAAATGGTTGGAAGTTTGATGTATTTAACACAAGGTGCAAGACCAGATTTATCATATGCTGTTAATGTTGCCTCAAGAGTTCAAGACTCACCAACACAGGTGCACTTTGCATTACTCGAACGAATATTTAGGTATCTTAAATCAACAATTACAGATGGCATTAAGTTTATGAAGGATAAAGACTGTAGCATTGAAGCCCACAGTGATGCTGACCATAGTGGGACAGAGGCACACAAGTGGCGTCCTGCTCAAGTTCCATGGGGGTCAGTTGTGTGGAAAAGTAAATTACAGCAATGTGTTGCTCTTTCTTCATTGGCGGCAGAATATGTGGCTACAAGTGAAGCTTGCAAATCACTTGTATGGTTAGAAAGACTTCTGAAAGAAATTGGAGCTGTTGATGAGTCATCAGTTCCTGTTTCAAATTGGTAACCAAAGTGCTATCAAATTTATTAATGGATTGAAGTTTTATGAACGATCAAAACACATAGAGACAAGGTATCATTAAATTTGTCAACTGGTTAGAGAGAGCCAAACTGAAGTGAATTACATACCAACTGATGGACAGGCAGCAGACATTATGACAAAAGGGGTACCATTCACAAAGTTACAAATTATAAAGGAACATGTTGGTTTAGTGCCTACTTCATCATATATATAAAACACTACGGGAGAGTGTGAAAGTATATTTTGCCTGACGAATTGTCTTCCATCCCCAATCCTAGTACTATTTTCCTTTGTTACTCTTTTCTAATGCATTACTAAACTCAGATTTTGTCCTTCTTTCTATGCTTTCCTGTGTTTCTCTTCATTTCTTATGAACAGCACTGTATGCTCTACATACAAGCCACACTGTATCAACCATCTCAGCCACACACAACAGATGGCTTCAGGATATCACTGATTGTTGGTGCAGTGTCTCATGACCCACACCACTCCCACTGATATTAAAATCACTCTTCCTGTGTCACTACTGCGTATTTTTGCATGTTGTTTAACATACCTTTCCTGTGCCACACAAACTTGTGTCTCATTCTACCAACCCATCCCCCCCACCCCCCTCCCCACCCCCCACTCCGTCTCTCTCTATTCCAGTTTGAACCTACTAATCTAGGCATATATGTCATCCCCATTCTCCACTCTTATCCACCCACAGAGCCTCAAACTACATTACAATCTTTTTATTTATTTCTTCTTTGATCAGATTGGGTATTAATGCCTATTTCACTTGGTTTTTGTGTTTCACTGTCATCCTTGTCCCTCTGATTTCATCTTGTTTCCCCTTACTTCATCCATTTAATTATTTTCATGTTTTTTTCCCACGCATTTGGGTGTATTTTTGCTAATTTTGTCGTTCGTAATTCTACATTATTTTGTATTTTTATGCGTTTTTATCCACTGGCTTGGATCTGCACTCCTCCCATCTATATCAATACAGAAAAGTCTTCTTATTACTTGCCAAAACCCAATCCCACATATTGTTCCTGCATTGTTGCTTGGCTCGTGGAATCCCTCCAAAAGCCCTTACCATCAAATTACCTATCCCCGGCTGCCACCCTTACTTCCACAGTGATCTCCCTCTGTTCAGGTTCTGCCAGTCCTTAACCCTTGTCAACGTAGTCATGCAAAACCATAATAATCAGCCCCAAACCTCCTTGCAATACCTTCTCTCCATCTGAAAATTCTCCTGCTATGCAATCCCAAATTCCTTGATCTCATCACACACAATTGACCTTTTACCCTCCAGGAACTAGAGTGACATGCACAGTACCACCACAGAAACCCCTCCACCCTGTTCACTTCCTACTCCAGCCTTGGACTAACACTATCCACAACCTCTACAATGTCTAAACTCCCCAAATCCCCTCATAGCTGACAAACCCTATCTTGCAGACCTACTACTTTTATCCCACCCTCAAAAATTCCCTCCCACAGCCACACGGCATCCAGAATCTGAAGAGACACAAAACACAGTCATGAACCTTTCCTCCAAAAGCCTTAGCCTTACAGAAGTATCTTCCCTTTCCAAATGCTTCACCTTTTCCCCCACTCCCAAATTCAATTATGCTGGACTTATTAACCACCTTCTCTCCTTCTCCTGGCCTCTACAGTGAAAATACATTTTCGCTATGAACCCTACCAATCAGACTCAACTAAAGATCAATGTTGAACACTTTCTGACTCAGTCCACTCCTCCATTCAACCATGATCCACACCCACCATCCACAATTCACCCCTGTTAACGTTCCGGAATTTCTTGACCCTGAACATTGTGGCACCATAATTCCCAAAATCCCTCAACATGAAGACTAATCTTTTATCCATAGAAAGAACCATAATCCAAGACTGATCCCAATCTTATTGTCCTGTCTGCTGACAAATGTTCCACCACCATTGTGTTGAATCTTGAGGATTACCCTGACAAAGTAACTTTGCCAGCTGTCAGATTCATCCACCTACAAACCCTGTCACAATGACCCCATCCCAAAAATCCATCACTATCTCCACTGTATCCTCAAATCCTTAGGCCCATCCCAGGACCTCTGCCCAGAGTCCATCTCTCTCCTCACCCCTGCCACTCCCTGCTCTCCTATCTTCCAAAAGTACATAAACCCAACTACCCAGGAAGCCCCACTGTGCACAGTTAATGCCCCTGCCCCCCTTCTCAAGAGAATCTCTGCTCTCCTAGACCAACACCTTTGGCCTATTACCTGCAACCTTCCCTCCTACATAAAAGATACCAGCTATTTCCTCCACTGATTCTCCATAGTTTCTGTTCCTTTACCGCATGTTGCTCTTGTCATCACTACTAATGCCATCTTCCTTTATACTAACATCCCTAATGCCCATGGCCTTAGCACTATTGAACCCTACCATTTCCAACACCTGATGCACTCAAAACCAACAACCTCCCTCCTAGTTGCCAAGTATACCTTCACCCATAATTACTTCGCCTTTGAAGGCGCTACCTACAAACAAATCCGAAGTATGGCTATGGGCAACCGCATGGCACCACCCTGTACCAGCTTATTCATGGGCCATCTAGAGGAATCCATCTTAAACACCTAGAATCCCAAACACCTCACCTGGTTCAGATTTATTGATGACATCTTCATGACCTGGACCAAGGGTGATTACACCCTATCTACATTCCTCCAGAACCACAACCTTTCTCCCCCATTTGCTTCGTCTGGTCCTACGCAATCCAATAAGCTACTTTCTTCGAAGTTAAACTCCACCTCAAAAATCCAACAAGCTATCTTCCTCGAAGTTAACCTCCACCTCAAAGGTAGTACATCAGTATCTCTGTTCACACAAAGCCTAATAACCACCATCAATACATCCACTTCAACAGCTGCCACGAATTCCATACCAAAAAGTCCTTTCAATACAACCTAGTCACTCATGGTCGTCACATCTGTAGCGATGATCAGTCCCTCTCAAAATACACTGAGAATCTCACTGAGGTCTTCACAGACCGTAATTACCCTGCCAAAATTGTACAAAAACAAATCTCCTGTGTTTTATCTTTCCAGTTACCCATCACCTCACAAAGTCCCACAGTCCAGCCTCAGAGGAGCACTCCCCTCGTAACTCAGTACCACCCAGGACTGCAGCAACTGAATTGCGACCTCCAACAGGGTTTTGACTACCTCTTGTTGTGCCCTTTAATGAGAAATATCCTGCCCACTATCCATTGTACACCTCACACAGGCTGAACAGTGAAGGGGGAGGCGTGTTTATAGCGATAAGAAGTGCAATAGTATCGAAGGAAATTGACGGAGATCCGAAATGTGAAATGATTTGGGTGAAGGTCACGGTTAAAGCAGGCTCAGACATGGTAATTGGATGTCTCTATAGGCCCCCTGGCTCAACAGCTGTTGTGGCTGAGCACCTGAAGGATAATTTGGAAAATATTTCGAGTAGATTTCCCCACCATGTTATAGTTCTGGATGGAGATTTTAATTTGCCAGATATAGACTGGGAGACTCAAACGTTCATAACAGGTGGCAGGGACAAAGAATCCTGTGAAATTTTTTTAAGTGCTTTATCTGAAAACTACCTTGAGCAGTTAAACAGAGAACCGACTCGTGGGGATAACAAATTAGACCTTCTGGTGACAAACAGACCCGAACTATTTGAAAAAGTTAACGCAGAACAGGGAATCAGCGATCATAAAGCGGTTACGGCATCGATGATTTCAGCCGTAAATAGGAATATTAAAAAGGGTAGGAAGATTTTTCTGTTTAGAAAAAGTGACAAAAAGCAGATTTCAGAGTACCTGATGGCTCAACACAAAAGTTTTGTCTCAAGTACAGATAGTGTTGAGGATCAGTGGACAAAGTTCAAAACCGTCGTACATTATGCGTTAGATGAGTATGTGCCAAGCAAGATCGTAAGAGATGGAAAAGAGCCACCGTGGTACAACAACCGAGTTAGAAAACTGCTGCGGAAGCAAAGGGAACTTCACAGCAAACATAAACATAGCCAAAGCCTTGCAGACAAACAAAAATTACGCGAAGCGAAATGTAGTGTGAGGAGGGCTATGCGAGAGGCGTTCAATGAATTCGAAAGTAAAGTTCTATGTACTGACTTGGCAGAAAATCCTAAGAAATTTTGGTCTTATGTCAAAGCGGTAGGTGGATCAAAACAAAATGTCCAGACACTCTGTGACCAAAATGGTACTGAAACAGAGGATGACAGACTAAAGGCCGAAATACTACATGTCTTTTTCCAAAGTTGTTTCACAGAGGAAGATTGCACTGTAGTTCCTTCTCTAGATTGTCGCACAGATGACAAAATGGTAGATATCGAAATAGATGACAGAGGGATAGAGAAACAATTAAAATCGCTCAAAAGAGGAAAGGCCTCTGGACCTGATGGGATACCAGTTCAATTTTACACAGAGTACGCGAAGGAACTTGCCCCCCTTCTTGCAGCGGTGTACCGTAGGTCTCTAGAAGAGCGTAGCATTCCAAAGGATTGGAAAAGGCCACAGGTCATCCCCGTTTTCAAGAAGGGACGTCGAACAGATGTGCAGAACTATAGACCTATATCTCTAACGTCGATCAGTTGCAGAATTTTGGAACACATATTGTGTTAGAGTATAATGACTTTTCTGGAGACTAGAAATCTACTCTGTAGGAATCAGCATGGGTTTCGAAAAAGACGGTCATGTGAAACCCAGCTCGCGCTATTCGTCCACGAGACTCAGAGGGCCATAGACACGGGTTCACAGGTAGATGCCGTGTTTCTTGACTTCCGCAAGGCGTTCGATACAGTTCCCCACAGTCGTTTAATGAACAAAGTAAGAGCATATGGACTATCAGACCAATTGTGTGATTGGATTGAGGAGTTCCTAGATAACAGGACGCAGCATGTTATTCTCAATGGAGAGAAGTCTTCCGAAGTAAGAGTGATTTCAGGTGTGCCGCAGGGGAGTGTCATAGGACCGTTGCTATTCACAATATACATAAATGACCTGGTGGATGACATCGGAAGTTCACTGAGGCTTTTTGCAGATGATGCTGTGGTGTACCGAGAGGTTGTAACAATGGAAAATTGTATTGAAATGCAGGAGGATCTGCAGCGAATTGACACATGGTGCAGGGAATGGCAATTGAATCTCAATGTAGACAAGTGTAATGTGCTGCGAATATACAGAAAGATAGATCCTTTATCATTTAGCTACAAAATAGCAGGTCAGCAACTGGAAGCAGTTAATACCATAAATTATCTGGGAGTACGCATTAGGAGTGATTTAAAATGGAATGATCATATAATGTTGATCGTCGGTAAAGCAGATGCCAGACTGAGATTCATTGGAAGAATCCTAAGGAAATGCAATCCGAAAACAAAGGAAGTAGGTTACAGTACGCTTGTTCGCCCACTGCTTGAATACTGCTCAGCAGTGTGGGATCCGTACCAGATAGGGTTGATAGAAGAGATAGAGAAGATCCAACGGAGAGCAGCGCGCTTCGTTACAGGATCATTTAGTAATCGCGAAAGCGTTACGGAGATGATAGATAAACTCCAGTGGAAGACTCTGCAGGAGAGACGCTCTGTAGCTCGGTACGGGCTTTTGTCAAAGTTTCGAGAACATACCTTCACCGAAGAGTCAAGCAGTATATTGCTCCCTCCTACGTATATCTCGCGAAGAGACCATGAGGATAAAATCAGAGAGATTAGAGCCCACACAGAGGCATACCGACAATCCTTCTTTCCACGAACAATACGAGACTGGAATAGAAGGGAGAACCGATAGAGGTACTGAAGGTACCCTCCGCCACACACCGTCAGGTGGCTTGCGGAGTATGGACGTAGATGTAGATATTCCGCCATCCACCAAACCTACACAATATCCTTGTCCATCATTACATAACCACTACCCCCAAACCATTGCCTCCTGGCTCATATCCCTGTAATATACCTAGACGCTTGCCATGTCCAATACATCTTCCCACCACCACCTACTCCAGTCTGGTCACAAACATCAGCTATCCCATCAAAGGCAGGGCTACCTGTAAATCCAGTCATTGATCTGTAAGATAAGCTGCAACAACTGAGATTCAATCTATGCAGGCATGACAACCAACAGATTGTCTGTCTGCATGAATGGTCACAAACTATGGCCCAGAAACAGCTGGACACCCTGTTGGTGAGCATACCACCTAACACAATGTTCTTCATTTGAGTGACTGCTTCACAGCCTGAGCCATCTGGATCATTCCTAGCAACTCCAGCTTTTTTGAATTGTGCAGATCAGAGCTCTCTCTGCAATAAATCCTACATTCCCATAATCATCCTGGCCTCATCGCTCAATAGTCATTGTACTTACCCATCTAGTCCCTTCCCTGTTCCCATCCAGCACTACACAGCCCTCTATTCCACCAACACACCCTCACTCTTTTTACTTCTCTCCTTTTCTGCTACCCTGCCCCTCCCCCTCACCTTCTGTCTAAGATGTCAACTGCTTGTAGCTGCCCTACTCTTTCTCCAACTCAATTCTGTATGCTCCCATAAACAGCAATTTACTGTCATCTACTCCTACTGTGCTATTCCTCCCCCTTACCCCTGCCACTGGCTGCCTCTTCCATCTTGTGCTGCTGTTTGCAGTTTGGCCTCAGCTGCCAGAGACTGTGGTCATATGTATGTGAGTTGCATTTTGATGAGTGTGTGTGTCAGTGTTCTCTAATTTCGACAAATGCCTTGTTGGCCAAAAGCTCACTTTCTAACTGTCTTTTTTCTGTGCCTATCAGCAACTCTGCATGTTGACTACATGGTGAGTTTAGTGGTATTGTTACATTCCGTTTTGGGTTTTCCATTGACTGCATTAAACATTTCTTGAGTAATAAATGCTTTTCCAAGTTCATTTTTGAGTAGCCCATGCTTACTGAAATGACTTCTTTCTGCAGATGGTACCTCCACATATGTGACATTTGTGAGGCATCAAGAAATTTTCCAAAATTTGATGTTGATAATGGTGACTTCTGTGTTAACACAGGAATTTTCTATAAAATCATGCCATTGTGGAATACTAGCTATGAAGAAGTAACGTTTTTAATTTTCTGTAATGTTCTTCTTAGGCCTCTTCTGCTGAGTGCACCCTAAATCATACAAACATTTTTAGTGCCTCCTATTATTACTGAGTTACTTCCAGATTTCAGAAAGTTTTTACAGTTTTTTAGAACTACAGTTAAGGGGACAGTTGGTTTCTTTATTCCACACACCTTCAACATAGTTCGCATTTTACACATCATGTCACCAAAGCCCATTCCATGATTCTCTGAAAGTATGTAAATCTCTTCTTTGTTCTTCTTACTGGTGACTGCCATGTGTGCATTATACTATAAGGGGCTTGTTTGTGTTGTTGCCCCAGATGATAATTAGGTGAAACATTTGTCAGGATTTGTAAGCAGTGGGTCCTTGAGGTACAGCAATATGTGAACACGAGAAGTAAGTTTAAACAGTTTTATTAACAAAGGCGGATTATAAAACATGCACGCTACGCGCACCCATCATCACTGTGTCTGACATCCTAACACCAGCTAATTACAGTCGTATAGAAAGGCTCCATGGTGAGCTAAGAAAAGAGACATCTTCGCGCCCAAGGGCGGATGGCAGCCAGTCACGTACTCCCCGTCACAGTGTGGCCGGATGCAAATCTACTGACCATGCAAATTGTCAGCATTCCAGACAGGTCGACTGGCGAGCGTGTGTTAACGTATCGTACGGCTGCGTGCAATCTGTAGACCCTTACAGTACATATGTTTCCTGCATTTTCTGGTGTTTCCTTGCTTGTTATTACAGGGCTTCATAATTAATGGATTTTTCATTTGTTGTGGTTACTTCATATCATTGGCTCTTTTCACATCTTTTACGCTCATCACATGTTAAAAGTGCTAAATTAGTTGCTACTGGGAGATTATTGTTGTTCTCGGTATGGTTAGTATACCGGCAATGAAACTATTTAGGCCTAATGAAGTTATTATTTTGTTTGTATAGTCGCAATTCACTACACTTTAAATTGTTTTCTATCACTTTTTCAAACTTCTGTCCATACATTTTAGCTAACGGAAATTGTGTTTTAATAAGGCAGTCACACAGCCTTGCTTTTGTAGACACGCAATATCTGAAATTACAGTGCACATTTCCACAGTTATAGATTATGTTTGTCTCTTCTAATCATTGATTACGGATTCAGTTTTGCAATCACAAATATAACTTGATAACACTTTCCATCTTCTTATATCATTTCACACACAGGAGATGTAAAAGGTCGTAGGTTTTTTCAGATTAGATAATTAGTACGGTAATTCTATAGGCGCCGCCATATTGTACCAACTATCTGTACTCTGGATACTGGTAGTACAGAAATCAGTCTTTCCTGAACACTTTCACTATATAACTTATCAGTCACTGAAATTTTGCTCCCTGAGTCTATAACTTAACTTTCTCTCCTTTCGCTGTTCCTGTTAAGGGCCATTCCACATTTTATTTGGGTTTTTCTGGTAATTTCTCTGGTAACATTCATTCTTCCTCAATATTAATAACACCTATGACTTTGGACCCTTGTTTACTGATTACTGGTCCCTTGCTATGACCCTTTCCGGGAGACCTTCCCCATTTTCTCCCGTTCAACAATTACGGTTGCAATTACAGTAGGCAAGATGGTGTCGGTAGTACAGTGCAGCGACACTTCAGTCTCAGCTAAGAAGCAGTTTCATAACAACTCAACGTGTAAAGAGTGCAAAAAATGTGTGATTAAAGGCGTCCTATTGTGAAATGTAATTTCTGGTTACAAGAAAAGTGTGCGAATGTGAATGTCAAGCTCTTAAATGACGATATTAGGTGGTCATGTCGTAATTATGATACTGATGAACGTGAAGATTTTCTCAACACATTCAACAGACGATATTATCAAGTTACTAAATAGTGGCATTGAGACTCTCGGAAAAGAAACAGTAATTTTAAGACAAAAAATGCTAAGCTATTAAGTGAAAGTCGTTTATGAATTTGTGGAAACAGTGAATAAGTGAAGGAAAATGGACAAAAAAAAAGACAGTCTCAAAGTGTTAAAATTGATATACAAACAGAAAAAAGTAATAGCAGTGACGAAAATTGTGTGGAAAGAAATACAAAATATGTCGAACCTAGAAATAAATGTAAGTCCGGGGATAGACAGGCCTACACATCAATTAAATAACCACGTCAAGGGCATACAGAAAAACGAAACAAAATGTATTCCTGCTGTTAAATTGCAATTAAAACTATAAAGGTGTTTTCATCTCGCAGCAAAACAGTAGTGAAGAAGAGACCGTAAATGAAGTATGAAATGTAATCCGGGAGACGCAAAACGTGTTCTCAGTTGCAGAGTTAATTATAAGTAGTGTTCTGCACAGTAGATCGGTAAGTGATAACTATAGACAGGATAAACAGTCGCATTAGAGAGCAGTGCAACAGACTTGGATACGAATAAATTAATCAGTGATGAATGTTTAGGGTTGGATACGAATAAATTTATCAGTGATGCATGCTTAGGGTAAGATGGGCTGCGTCCAAACAGGCTAGGATCAGCGACTTTCAGCAACCTGTACGATGATGTAAGGGAAACTACTAGTGGGTAGCATTCATCTCACGCGAGCTGAGGAGAGCTTTACGTCATAGTGACGTAACGCTACGTTATCATGGCGTAAATAAACCTAAATCGACTTCATGCGTACGTATATCGAACTTTGCAGTTGTACCACAGCGGTTGCACGGTAAAGTGAAAGCTAAATGAAAATACACGTGTACAAACGAAATGACAGCAGTTGTGTCTGTGTGGTATGCTCATCCCAGTTGAATTACTTATTAAGCTGTAATCTCAATAGTTTTCTATGTTATTGTGTGTTTCTTGATGTAATGAATGTCTGAATGAAGGAACCAAATCAATAACAAAAGTCAAAAGTAGCGTCTAGTCATATTTAAACTAAAAAAATCCGATTAATTGTGCATAAATCATGTGGGTAGAAACGTGAAATAGAGAGAAATTAAAGTGTTTCGCATTTTATAAACGCCAATGGATTGTACATAATTCTTCTGGATAGAAACGTTAAACTGAGAAATTAATGTGGTTTCAAAGACAATTCCGAATGTTGCTGGAATTTTAATTTTGCCTTCATGCTGTAGATCAGCACAGACACTTTTACTGGTCAGAAATAAGTTATTGCTGATGAATATAATGTACTGACCTGTTATAACACATGTCATTGTTTTTCTTAGGATGTTGTATACTGTGAAAAAACAATGACACGCAAGTCACATTTACCAGAATTTTAAGCAACCAAAAGCAGTGAGTTCTGTTGCCATTTTCAGCTACTTTTTGTATGACTCTTAGGCAATATGGAAATACCTATAGTAATCATGCCAAACACTCCCAGAATTAATACCATGTCTATTGAGAGAATAAACAAACACAGTATTCCACCATCGCACATGAAACATCGCTTAGTGCTGCTAAAACTGTGGGCTGTTGTGGCTATTTTGTCAAGTAGCTCACACATTGTGACAGCCAGTGTTCCATTTGGCTATTACTAAGAGACTTACCTTTTTTTTTATAGTTGATACTGCTTACATATTAAAATGTAACAATTATAGACGAAATATCATTGTTTTTTCATAGTATACAGCGTATAAAGAATGAAGGCAAAATTAAAACTCCAGCAACATTCCGAATTATCTTTGGAACCACATTAATTTCTTGGTTTAACGTTTCTGCCCAGAAGAGTTAAGTACAATCCATTGGCTTACATAAAATATGAAACACTTCAATTTCTCCCTATTTCACGTGTCTGTCCACATGATTTATGCAGAATTAATCGGATTTTTATTAATAACTACTCACTTTTTTTGACTTTCGTTGTGGTTATGTTTCCTTCGTTCAGATATACGCTATATTCATGTAACACACAATAACATCCCACATTCTTGGGATTAGAGCTTAATAATTAATTATTTCAGATTTCTGTCGACACTATCATGCACGATTCATGGGATTTTTCAAAAATTACTACAAGCTTTTTCGACTTTTGTTATATTCATGAAATACCCAATAACATTCAAAATTCTTTGGATTACAGCTTAATAATTAACTATTTCACATTTCTTCCACATGATTTCTGGACGATTCGCGGATTTAAAAAAAAAATACTGCAAGTGTTTCTTTTTTTCTTACGTTATGGTTCCTACGTTCAGACATTCATTATGATCAAGAAACACACAATAACATCCAAAACTGTTTGGATTCCAGCTTCATATGTAATTTAACTGGGCTGAACAAATCACATTTAGCTTTCACGTTACCGTGCAACATCTGTGGTAGAAGTGCAAGATCGGTTCACGTACTCATGAAGTCGATTTAGGTTTATCTACGTCACGATGACGTAGCGTTACGTCACTATGACATAGCGCTCTCCTCAGCTAGCGTGAGATGAATGCTACCCGAAACTAGTATTCAGAGATGGGGGTGTAAAAACTGATAACAAAGTTGAAATGAAAATTCACAAACAGCGTTTCAAAACAGATGCCATTAGGAATATTCAAAAAAGTAACAATACGTTCGTGATGCACATGAACATAAATGGGTTAAGTTCGAACTAGAGGTGGCAAAAAATAACGTAACTGATAGAAATAACCGGTTACTGAGAAGTACCGGTTACTGCGATAACTGTTCCTCTGATTCTGGCAGTTATTTCAATAACTGTCTAGTGTCATGCCATCTGTTGACCGAAGATCGTACTACGCTTTTGTGTCAACTCATCAGAGATCTGGCTATGAAAGAAGGAGAGGGATAGACCATTTGGAAGGCGTTCTATAGGCCATGGGAATAACTGTGAGACAGCGCGCCATCTGTTGATGAGAACTATGTACTATTTCGTGCGCCTTCGTTACTTTTAGCACAAACAATTAAATAAAGTTAATGTCCGAGCGGTGGCTGATAGGAGCTGCAGTACAGGCATTAACAAGTACAGTCGACCCCTAGAGCCACCTCCTTATGTGTTAATTTAGCTTGGACGGGTAGTACAAGGAGAGTTACCACAAGGAATTCGAGCGGCTATGGAAATGACTGTCAGAGATCTGTATTTTTCTCTGTCATGATAGTCGACCCTTCCCTGACAACCTTAGTAAGGCCAATCACTTAGCCTCCTCCCTCTCCGATGTCTTTACCATCCCAGATGATCCCTAGTTCGATTACTCCCTCTTCCTGGATGTCTGCGATCAAACTGACACCTCTGTCCCTCTCCTCGCTCCTGGTTTCCAGTACTTGGACAACATTGCACACACCGAACTCAATGCCCCCATCACTACTCAGGATATCATCACTACACTCCGCACAAAACGCAACACCGCTCCCGGTCACGATCATGTCACCTATCACCACCTTCGTGAAGCTCCTGCCTCCTTCCTCTACACCCTGGCAAGGCTCTATAATGTAGTCCTGTCCAGCAGCTACTACCCCAACCTGTGGAAAACCTCCCGCATCCTGATGTTCCTTAAACCCGACAAATCGCTGTCTGCTGTCTTCTCCTACCATCCCATCAGCCTTACCTCGGTCTTTGGCAAGGTCCTGGAATCCATCCTTACCCAACGCATCCACCAGCATCTCCGCCAGTACCACCTCCTTCCCGTTATCCAGTGTGGCTTTTAGCCATCCTTCTCAATTGATGACCTTCTCCTTCACCTCACTCATCTCCTCTCCAAACAGCTCAATTCCCATCGCTCCGCTATCTTCCTTTCCCTGGACCTCAAACGTGCCTATGACCACGAGTGGCATTCCGGTCTCCTCTTCAAGCTCCAAACCTTCGCCCTTCCTGTTAACTATGTCCATCTGATCGGGTCCTTTCTTTCCCAATGTCCTTCCTACATCACCGTCCATAACACGGATTCCTACACCTTTTCCCCCCTCTGCTGGTGTGCCCCAAGGTTCCGTCCTCTCCCCTCTTCTGTACCTTTTGAATACATCGGACAAGCCGCCGCCTTCACCCCCCATCCACCTTCTCCAGTACGCCGATGACACCGCTTTCCTTGCCCTCGCCCCCACCCTGCAGCACTCCCATCACCATCTCCAATCCCATCTCAACCGGTTCACCACTTAGTGCAACCAGTGGTTGCTCAAGGTCAATCCTTCCAAAACCCAGGCGATCATTGTAGGCAAAACCACCCCTTCCTTCCACCTCCTTAACTTCTATATCACCATCTATGGCTGTCCTATCACCCTCACCCCCATCCTTAAGTACCTTGGCGTCACCCTTGACCATCGCCTCTCCTGGACACCCCATCTCTGCATGATCCAAGCCAAGCCACGCTCCTGACTCCATCTCCTCAAGCTCCTTTCAGGCCATACATGGGGTCTGGACCCCTCCACACCTATAAATCCCTTATCTGCCCTATCCTCTGCTATGCCCACACTGCCTGGATCTCCACCCCTCCTACCTTTTACAAATCCCTTCAAATCCTCAAACGCCATGCTCTTCGCCTCGCCTATCGCATTCGTGTCCCCTCCCCCACGCGGATCCTGTACGACCTTATCCTGTTCCTCTCCCACCCCCATCCGCTGCCGCGCCTTTACATCCACGTCCCACCTGCTCTCCACTCTCGTTACCCTCTCCCAAGGTGGCTTTCGCCAGCCCCCCCTCCCTGATGATGCCCTCCTCCCCTCCATCTACCCCTCCTATCAACTTTGATGCTCCCCTCCCACTTGGTGTGTTTTTTCCTCCAGGCACCCTCTCTCCC
The DNA here is from genome assembly GCF_023864275.1 of Schistocerca cancellata. Lineage (NCBI taxonomy): Eukaryota > Metazoa > Arthropoda > Insecta > Orthoptera > Acrididae > Schistocerca > Schistocerca cancellata. Next base: position 883,892,675 of record NC_064626.1, read on the forward strand.
TTCCCTCCATCCTCCCTTCCTCTCCCCTCCTCCCCCGGGCTTCCCCTACCCCCATACCTTCACTCTTGCCCCCATCTCCTCTACCATTGGCATCTCTGCTCTCCCCTCTCCCTCCCCCACCACCTTCTTCCCCTCTTGGCCGGTCCCCGGACTCGCACATGTTAAGTGGACATTCACGCGCTGGAGATCATTGCCATCAGTTTTTTGTGTGTGTGCCGTCATGTTTGTGGCTCATTGTTTTTCACCGCCCACGCTCCTTCGTTCACATGTGTCGTCTAAATCATCAGTGTTTGTGCACAGTGCCGACAGTTTTCTTGTTTCTCGTCGAGTGTGAACGGCTTCATGTTTTTTAATTACTGTATCTACTATTTTTTTAACCACCATTATGTTACTTTTCTGTCTTCATTTTCTCTCTTATGCAAAATGACAATATATATATATATATATATATATATATATATATATATATATATATATATATTAAAATTTTGAAAAGGATAATTGTTTTTAATGAAGTATTCGACGGAATTCCACAAATGTTTTAAATTTTGTGGTTAAATTTAACCCAAAAATTTGACACCATAATAGTACATGTGACGTTCCACAGTGACAGTCATATTGAATATTTTAAAGTTCAGGGCCCTACTTTTACATCAACATTTGTTTAAAACATGATAATATGTCAATAACAATTAACAGATATTTTTAGGATGGAAATACAGTACCCATCCTTCCCCCAATACACATGATTGAAAATGTGTTGGTATTGCTAGGATTAAGGCCACGGCTGACCAACTGTCCTGCCCTTAAAGAGATCCTTTAAACATTCTGTGTATACCCGTATTTTGAATTATTGATGTTTGTTTAATTGCTGTGACGACTGCTATGTTATGTTGAGATATTCTTGGATGAAATAAAAAAGTTTATATATTTGTATTTGTGGTCACATGTTAAATTACTGAGAAAATTACAGAGTGGTTATGGCACCGAATTTCTGTTCAGGAGCATTGGGATCCTTCACCTGTTTGATCATCCTGATTTATGTTTTATGTGGGTTCCCTAAATTCCTTTAGGCAAATACTTTTGTTGGTTTCACTGAATAGGTCATGGCAGAGTACCTGCCATTTCCTTGTCCAATTTGAGTTTCTGCTCAGTCTCTGACATGTTAACTATTTATTCATTTTCTTTATAATGCTGTAACGTGTTTTAAATGTTCCACATCGTTGTGGGAAAGTCAGAATAAAATTCACCATCCCACATGTATATGCCTTTGTGTTGGTTATGATTTTTTTTATTTTAACTTATCTTCCTTTTGTTCTCTGTACTCTCAAACAATTTGTTGAAAACCCATGAGCTCAAAGACGAGCACTTACTACCATTTTAGGATATATTTTATGTACAAGTATGGTAATCTCTCTCATGTGGCATGGTAATGTGTCTTTGTTGAGGTGATATTACTCTCTCATGAACATGGGTGACAGAGGTGTCTTACACAGAACATACAGAAATTAAACAGCTGTGCAGTAATCTTGTAAGAATACATTTTGTTAATTTTGGGGCATGACAGGAAACTCACCTCAAGTGATACAACATTTAGCACATCGCCTACCTCCTCAAAAAGTTTCAAAATTTGTGGTACTACAGTGAGCAAAAACACATGGTATGGAAAGCTATGAAATATTGTAGAGTGTATGCAACATGTTAATACTTTCTCTGGGTTTTACACTTACCAAAATGTCTTGAGCATTGTAGGTGATCTAAAAATGGAACATACTTGAGTATCTTCTCCAAGTATACTCCATCACTAATGCTTGATAGCATCATGATGAAAAAGTGCCAGAGCTGTATCACATCAACTTGAGTACAAAGAAACACGTAATTTGGTGAAACTTAGCTTTGTGGCATTAGTGAGAGAAAAATGAATTTTCTCAATTTGTACACATCCATTGCAAAGAGGCTTTTTTCCATTTAATTAGTTTTTGGCCATTGACTTTGAAACATTTTGTACATAGTTTTGAGCACGTCACTTTTATGCTTGAAAATTGTACAGTGTACACTTCAAACATACTTATTGCAACTGAAACATTTCATGGAGGCATGTTTGGCATGAATACAGTATGCTTACAACAATAATCAGGTCAGATATTTTGCCAGTGTATTTAAATAAAAGTATAGATTTACCTACATTAGGGCCTATTAGCACTTGTGCATATTACACGAATGTTTTTGAATAAAATATGCTTGTTTTCAAAGAGCTCAAGTCAGATCATTTTCTATTATGTTAAGCAACACTGAAAAACTCTGTTAGATGCACTCATTGCTATGTTGAGGTTGTTATATGCAAGTGCTCATCTTGTCTTGTTCACGAATTAGTCTTACCTATTCAGACACTTAACTGTCATGATATTAAATTGCAAAAGGTCAAAGCAGGCAGCTGGCATTGACAGATGAAGTGTTTGGAAAGGGTTTGTATTATTGCCTCATATGTGAGACAGGAAAAAAGCAAAACATGTAATCCATAATTGAAGTATTCACCAGGAAAGGAAATTTTGTATTTCCTATAGACAAATATCTTAACAGGGGCTGGTGTAGTAGCTTAAGTAAAAAGTAATATTTCAGTTTTGAGAGCAACAGTCAAGATCAGATTTCTGAAAACTTACTGCAAATTCGCATTACCTACATGATACTATTAATTCATACTCTCACAATCTGGATATCCAAAGAAGAATTATATAAAAAGAGTGAAAAGGTATTGTAATGACGTCTGAGACATTGAACCTTATGAGTTTAACATAATCAATCATCCACTGGGATTCTGTGTACAATAATACCAAACATAGGAGATACACACCAAATTGAAGGCTTGGAGATATGTAATTAGTCATTCTCCCACCAAAAGATTAGATTAACTTGTTTTTGTTCCAGGGACCCAAAAATGAGATAATTATCATGGATGTGGAATATAAAATATAGCATAAAGCATTTGAATATGATACTTATCATCATCATCTGTCACGAGATTGGCAAAATATGTGAATATACTGCAGTAAGCTGGAGCTGCTAATATGTACAGTATTAATACACTGCGAGAATAAAACATAGTCATGCACTTTTAATAAATTTATCATACACAGAGTACCTAATCTTGACTATTGTCACCAAGCACTGTCAAAACTGAAATATACTGGTAGCAGAATTTTTGCTTAAGCTGGTCTAACAGTCGCTGTTAAGATATTCATATTCTATAGAGTAGTAGGAGTTGCCTATCAAAAAGTCTTTCAAACTCTCTGTACACTGCGCTTTATCTGAAACTAAGTTTTTAATGGTTGCTGGCAGTTTATTGAAAATGTGTGTTCCTGAATATTGGACCCCTTTTTGGTCCAAGGTAAGTGATTTTAGATCTTTATGTAGATTGCTGTTCTTATTCCTAGTATTGATATTATGTATTGTGCTATTAGTTGGAAATACTTGTAACAAATTTCATTAAGGAATAAATATACTAGAAAGCAGTGGTTAGAATATGACATTCCTTGAACAGGTTTCTACATAGTGTTCTTGAATTTATACCATAAACGATTTTTATTACACGCTTTTACATGCTAAAAACTTTTGCTCCGTTTGATGAATTGCCCCAGAATATTATCCCTTATGACATAATAGAATGTAAGTATGTAAACTATTTTATATTTGTGTCTCCTACATCTGAAACCATTCTAACTGCAAATACAGACTTGTTTAGGAGCTTCAGCAGTTCTGCGGTAAGGTCTTCCCAACCGAATTTATTATCGAGTTATAGTTCCAGAAATTTAACACTGTCAACCTTTTCGATCTGCATGTCTTCATACATTATGGGATTACAGATCCTTACGTCACGGATCATAGCAGACAGGTGGAATCGGACGCTTCCTTTCATCCTATGTGATACACATGCTCCAGCTGGAGAAATTGAGCAGTTCTCCAACTAGCGAACTCACACTTTCTCCCATATGACTTCTTGTACAGGAGTAAACGAATCTGTCACATTACGTATATTTTTCTGTTTTATTATAAGGCAATACATTTATTCTATTAAGTAAACAACACAATAAATTAAGCTTCGAATTTAACCTACAGAATTCAGTTAACATATTACTTCAAACTTAAAAACGCACACTTTACATTTTACTTAAACAGTGATGTGGCGAAGTTCCACATACTTTCTGTTGCAGCTGCAAGGATAATATCTCTAATAGCGATCGACAACTTACATACACTCCTGGAAATGGAAAAAAGAACACATTGACACCAGTGTGTCAGACCCACCATACTTGCTCCGGACACTGCGAGAGGGCTGTACAAGCAATGATCACACGCACGGCACAGCGGACACACCAGGAACCGCGGTGTTGGCCGTCGAATGGCGCTAGCTGCGCAGCATTTGTGCACCACCGCCGTCAGTGTCAGCCAGTTTGCCGTGGCATACGGAGCTCCATCGCAGTCTTTAACACTGGTAGCATGCCGCGACAGCGTGGACGTGAACCGTATGTGCAGTTGACGGACTTTGAGCGAGGGCGTATAGTGGGCATGCGGGAGGCCCGGTGGACGTACCGCCGAATTGCTCAACACGTGGGGCGTGAGGTCTCCACAGTACATCGATGTTGTCGCCAGTGGTCGGCGGAAGGTGCACGTGCCTGTCGACCTGGGACCGGACTGAAGCGACGCACGGATGCACGCCAAGACCGTAGGATCCTACGCAGTGCCGTAGGGGACCGCACCGCCACTTCCCAGCAAATTAGGGACACTGTTGCTCCTGGGGTATCGGCGAGGACCATTTGCAACCGTCTCCATGAAGCTGGGCTACGGTCCTGCACACCGTTAGGCCGTCTTCCGCTCACGCCCCAACATCGTGCAGCCCGCCTCCAGTGGTGTCGCGACAGCCGTGAATGGGGAGACGAATGGAGACGTGTCGTCTTCAGCGATGAGAGTCGCTTCTGCCTTGGTGCCAATGATGGTCGTATGCGTGTTTGGCGCCGTGCAGGTGAGCGCCACAATCAGGACTGCATACGACCGAGGCACACAGGGCCAACACCCGGCATCATGGTGTGGGGAGCGATCTGGCCGTACACCACTGCTGATCGTCGAGGGGACACTGAATAGTGCACGGTACATCCAAACCGTCATCGAACCCATTGTTCTACCATTCCTAGACCGGCAAGGGAACTTGCTGTTCCAACAGGACAATGCACGTCCGCATGTATCCCGTGCCACCCAACGTGCTCTAGAAGGTGTAAGTCAACTACCCTGGCCAGCAAGATCTCCGGATCTGTCCCCCATTGAGCATGTTTGGGACTGGATGAAGTGTCGTCTCACGCGGTCTGCACGTCCAGCACGAACGCTGGTCCAACTGAGGCGCCAGGTGGAAATGGCATGGCAAGCCGTTCCACAGGACTACATCCAGCATCTCTACGATCGTCTCCATGGGAGAATAGCAGCCTGCATTGCTGTACTAGTGCCGACATTGTGCATGCTCTGTTGCCTGTGTCTATGTGCCTGTGGTTCTGTCAGTGTGATCATGTGATGTATCTGACCCCAGGAATGTGTCAATAAAGTTTCCCCTTCCTGGGACAATGAATTCACGGTGTTCTTATTTCAATTTCCAGGAGTGTACATATAATATGAAACTCGAATAATCGTTCTAACATCAACAGAAATGTACCCGGAGTTAATTAGCTAAGGTAATGGCACGATTCAGACGACATTCCTGCCATTTCGCACTACTCGCGGTTATACTGATAACTAAACATGGATTTCAACTATGTCGTTATTTAACTGTACGCCCGTCGGAGTATTCGGTATTCTGTAGTGAAAAATAACTTGACAGTTATCAATAACTGTTAAAAATAACGGTTATCAAAGAATAACTGGAACTGTAATAATGGTTACTCCATAATAACCCTTTTGACTTCGAACTATACAAATGGCAGAGATACACAACTTAACGACTTGCAAATAATTTTATCAGAAATACCAAATATCAAGGTTGTATACGTGAAAGAATATTGGCTTACAAAGGATAGTATCAAAATCTTAAGTAAACTTGATAATTTCTATGTTGCCAGCAGCATTTGTAGGAGTAATTTAACACGAGGAGAATCGTGCATACTTGTGCAAAGATCAATGGAATCTAGAGCAAGATTCGATTTCAGTTCCCTTAATGAAGAATGTATATTTGAAAGCTGCTGTGTAGAGTTAGGGCAAAATACTGTAATTTTATCTGTGTATAGAATTTCAGGCGCAGAAATATCGAAGGATTTTTTGCAGAAATTCCAGAGTCTAATGCAATAACTCCAAAAAGATACCAAGAAAAGATCCATAATAACTGCTGATAGATCTAGCCAGTGAAGCCAATAACTCAACAAATTTCATTGATATGAATCAAATATCGGGTTTCAGTGCTAATCCCACTGATTTTACTCGAAAAAACGAAATGTCTGCAACGTAGATAATATTTTAACCAATTATACTTAGAAAGGGGCAAATAAGTTTTGTTTAGATTTAGGACTTTCTTATCATTGTGCACCGTTTATGGAGTTGCGGGTGCCAAAAACATTTGTATTTCTTTATTGGTCCTGTAAATAGTGTTTAGGTACATATTTTGCACAAACGATGTAGGACAAGTCAGGTTGGTACAGTATATACATGATCATACACATTGTAATTTTTGAAAGATAAATAAGTAAAAATTATTCAATGCATGTTGAATATTGATGACAAAATTAATATAATGAAATAAAATGATAGATTGGTTAAGAATATTTGGGCAGTTACACGATATTCTTCTGGTACACTAAAACTCGAAAACAGAATAGAAGCAGTGGTCAAGCATGTACTCCTTCAGTTTCACTTTAAACTTTTGTAAATTTTGCATCTGTTTCAAATAGGATAGCATGTGATTGTACAGTATTATGTCAGTATGATACACTCCTCTCTTACAAATGTTTGTACTTACTGTATTGACATGCAAATAATGCTTCTGTCTAGTATCATGAGGGTGGTAATCACAGTATACTTGAAGATATTTCCATCTTTTAAAATACTTCCTTTTGTGAACTTTGGTATTTCATACATATATAAGCAGGGAAGAGGCAGTATATTGAGATTTTTAAATATTAGTCTACAGGAGTCTCTGTACTTAGCATGGTTTATTATTCTAACAATCTTTCTCTGTAGCCTAAATGTTTTGTTTGTACCTATGGAGTTCCCCCAAAAGATAATGCTGAACATCAGCAGTGACTGAATACTGCCATGGTACATTGTGATCACCAGTGCATGGCTTGTATTTTGTGCAAGGATTCTTGCTGTATATGTAAGTGTGTTTAACTTTTTATTTACATGAATAAGATGTGTCTCCCATTGTAGGTTTTTCTGAATATGTACACCTAAAAACTTTGTGTCGCTCACAGACAAGACAGTTTTTCCATCAATTTAGAAAATCGGTCTTGCAGGATGTAGTTTCTGTGAATTGTGGAAATTGACTGTCACTTTTTTTCATTATTTATTATTAAGCTTGTTTGTTCTGAACCATTGTGTAAATTTTGTATTATACGTGTAGCTGTTTTTTGCAGGCTTTCCTCATCATGTGATTTGATTAGGATATTTGTGTCATCTGCAAAAAGTACTGTTGTCCCTTTAGTTACTTTTCTGACAAATCATTAACATAAAGAATGAAAAGAATTGGCCCAAGGACTGACCCTTGAGGAACTCCATATGTAATGTTTTGTGCATTACTGTAAAAATTACAATTTTTTTTGAGTTTTTATGTCTTTGTATTTTATTTGAGTGATCTGTTGACGGTCATGAAGGTCAGAATGTATCCACTTGTTTGGCAGGCCTCGTATTCCATAATTACCTAGCATCTGCAACAGAGTATTATGATCAATTACATCGAAGGCTTTAATAAGGCCAAGAAATATGCCAGACACATCTTGCCTATTATATACTGCAGTTAGAATTTCATTTAAGAAGATATAAATAGCTGATTGTGTTGATCTGCCAGTTCTGAATCCGTGTTGCGCATCACTTATTATGTTTTCTTTATTTAGAAAGGCTGTCAGCCTTCTAAGAAATAATTTTCCAAGAATTTTGCCAAAGCCTGACAATACTGATACAGGTCTATAATTTGCAGTTTCATGTTTGTCCCCAACAGTAGATCCTTGCTCAAAAACAAACCTACACCAAATGCCAGCTCAGCAAAGAAAATATGAACGTGTTCCATCATAGAATAAATAAATGGGCTATGAATCATAGTGTTTATTGTTCTGAAAATCTCACTACTTTCTTGGAAAACTTCCTACGTGTTTTAATAAAACTTTACCACTTACGTTACATATAAAAAGTAGGAAATTAAGTAAAGTGGATTACTGAAGTAATAATAATCTCTAGTGAAAGGAAAAACAGCTACATAGGGAACTAAAACATAGCAAATGTCCAGATTTTGTTACCTATGTAAAGAAAGAAAGCACAAAAATATTTTTAAAGAAGTTGTGAAGGCAGCAAAAGAACTGACAAACAATAGATTTATTTTGTATAGAGAAAACAAACCAAAGGCACTATGGTCAGTGATCAAAGCTGAAACAGGTGCCACAGCTAGAGGCTTTGATATTTCTGAAATCAAGATAGAGGATAAAACTATTGTAAATCCTGCTCAAATTTGTGAATTATTTAATGAATTCTTTATAAATATGAACAAATCAAACATCAGTGTAGATTACCCAGATAAGGTAAATTTCTTCAACAGTGACCAACTTGAATGTGAACTCTTCAGTACATTTGCCAAAATTATTGTAAAAGATGTAGAAAATGTGATACTATCATTAAAAAGTAAAACATCAGCAGGACAGGATGGGATACCAATGAAAGTGTTAAAAACAATCTCTAAAATAATTGCACAGTCACTATCTACAACAGTTAACCAGTCTTTTCAAAAAGGTTATTTTCCAGACATACTGAAGTGTGCAGTAGTTAACCCACTATTCAAAAAAGGCACAAAAGAACATATGGAAAACTATTGACCAATCTCTCTTCTTCCATCACTATCAAAAATATTTGAAACGGTAGTCACCATAGAAATTCAAAATTTCATAGAAAAATTTAAAATAATCTCAAAAAATCAGTATGGATCTCAAAAAGGCAAAACCACAGTATCTGCTATAAGCCATTTTGTAGATAAAATTAGCTCATCTGCATGCCACAGGAATTTTTTGTGACCTATCGAAGGCCTTTGATAGTGTGAACCACTCCTTGCTACTCTGTAAACTGGAAAAGTATGGAATTAGGGGCACAGTATTAGAATGGTTCAAGTACCCTCTAATCAACTGAAGACAAAGAATGGTTATATCACCAGAAAGAGGAATTTACACTTCAAAATGGAAAACCATGTCACATGGAGTCTTTTAAATTTCTGTTTTAGATCCATTCTGTTTCTGTTTTACATAAATTATCTACTACTTAATACTGTGTGTCACTCAGTTTTATTTACAGATGACACATCTGTAATCATTGAAAATCACAGTACTGACAAAATTCCCCAAACTGTATTAAATGCTTTAGAAAAATTAGATATCTGGTTTGATTTAAATGAGTTAAAATTAAACATGAAAAAGACTCAGTTAATGCAGTTTAAAACAAAACAAGCAAAATTAAATGATATGCAGGTCATTCACAGAAATCAGGATTTACAGTAAGCTAGCTGTGTGAAACTCATAGAAATTAAACTGGATAAAAATCTATCATGAGGCTCACATATACAGTACCTAGAAATAAATTAAATAGCCTAGCATTTGCAATGAGGATATTGTACAATGCTACCATGGGCTAATTCAACCCATATCTGTCGAATATTAAAACTTCAGAAAACCATCATTAGAAATATAAACAATGTAGGGCAAAGAAAATCATGTCACCCACTCCTAAAAAATCTAAGTATATCAAGCGTTCCCTCACTATACATCTATGAAGTGTCTATCTTTCTTTATAATAACCCTGATTTATATGTAGAGAATCATTTTCAATATGATTACAACACCAGAAATCAAAATAATTTTATGCTGCCCACCCACCATTTAAAACTTTGTGATGATGATGATGATGTTTAGTTTGTGGAGCACTCAACTGCGTGGTCACCAGCACCCGTCAACGTCTCAATTTTTACACAGTCTAGTGTTTAAGTCAGTCCAATCTAGCAGGTATCACAAATGATGATGATGATGATGATGAAATGATGAGGACAACACAAACACCCAGTCCCCGGGCAGAGATAATCCCCAACCCGTCCGGGAATCGAACCTGAGACCCCATGTTCCAGAGGCAGCAACACTAGCCACTAGAGCATGAGCTGCGGATTTAAAACTTTATGGTCAAACTCCACATTATATGGGTGTGAAAATTTATAATGAAGTGAAAGGAAGAAAACTGCTCAGCATAAATTTGTAAACACTGAAAAAAACCGTATATGAGAATCTAGTGCAGAAATGTTACTATTCAGTAGAAGAATTCATGAATGACAACCTAAAAATTTGAGCAGAAGAAAGCAAGTATTTAGGACTTTTAATTTGTAAAAGTTTGTTACTTTTGAAGAAAAATTATTAATTGCTTAATTAATCAATTACCCAGTACAGTATGTTATATTACTTATATTATGAGGAACATTGTAAACCATTTTTTGAGTTTTGATGAGTCTCCTGTACTTTAAGTCAATGAAATGAAGTTGTATGTTACCAGACAATAAACTTCTATTCTATATGAGTCTACTCCTTTCTTTGGGTTCTCTACACACTCCGCCACAGTTTTGTCATTCATTCTCATAGACAGAGCACTTTATCTGGTAATTTATGTATGAGCACCTCTAATATTCTTAAGTCATACCTGTTACACATAGAATGCTCTTCTTTGGGAGTCTTGTTCAATGTATCTGTTTGTTCTGAGATATTTAAAATTACATTCACCTTAGCCCACTCTCTGCTGATCATCTTGTCTCTTATATGTGACAGCATGTGATTAATTAACACCCTGACAAGATGACTGACACGGGTTCATCTAAGAATTCCCATCTATGAGATGCCACTCAAAATATTTGCAAAATATACCCAACTATGGTTATAAGAGGTATTGTCTAATAATTATAAAGTTAACATTTGTTTTTCTCCTTCAGACCATTAATTGTCTTTAAATTGTGTATAGAAATCCTTCAAACTATTAAATCCATTAACATTGAGTATATCCCACTCTGATGCCTCTATTTCTAGGTGACCAATTGCAAACTTGATTCTCTTGTTCTAATCCCATGAGGAAGGCATTGCATTTTCAAAAGCTCTCAAGAATATCATAGGATGTACATCTCCATGAAGTTTAAATACCAGAAATCTACTTGCAAGACATTCTTCACTTTCTATACAGACTTCTTCTCACCAATAATCTGTCAGATTGTCCTTCAGGCTTACCAACATAATACTTACTTCCACTTTTCCCTCATATTCAATCTGTCCCTTGTCCCTACTATTAACCTTATCATTAGACACTAACCAGGGCATAGAGAGGATACCCTGGTAGATATTTGTTTTGTAGGCTAAATAAAAGCCACATTTTCTTGCAGCAAGAAAAGGCAGTTTTTATTCACAAAACAAATATTTCTGTGCTTACTATGGATGCTGGTCACACAAACAAACTTGTTATCCTAGTATATATCTGAGTTGCTACTGGACAGTTAGAATTTTTTGCAGTGCATCCTACCTTAATCAAATGGTCATCATATTTCCCATTCTTTTTGGTACACCCTGAACTAATGTAATTGAACTGGCAATGCCACACAGTTTGTCACAGCTTACATTATGTGGTAGTTCAATTTCTTATCTTCATCCCATACTTCCATTTTTAGGTCAGCTAAGCTTTCCTGCTGTTTACTTTGCAGACTTTATTTCACCAACTTGACTGGCTCTTATGAATTCTTTTCTTGCAGTATCAATATTTGCATGTTCTTTGTTTTGAATATCCTTAGTCTTGCTGCCTCCATCCTTAAACAATGTAGTCTTAAGGTTAATCACATTATCCATCAGTGCTTTAATACCCTGACGTATTCGCTGTTTTTCCACACATAAGCTGCTCCCCGCCTCACCACCCTCCCACACCAGTGCAGTTATCTACCACATCATTTCCTGATTTTCATTTTTAATAGTAGTTACAATTTTTTTAGCTCTGTTATCTCACTCTTAATATTACATTACTTTTCCTAACACTCTACTTGTCTTTCCTTATATTTCCTTAAAATCTATTACTAATTGCTCCCTGAGTTTTTGAAACATCTGACATACATCCTTCCATATTAAATGACTATCGTACTTATTCTTAAGGCAATTAATTATCTACTACAGTGTTATGTCACTTTGCTTCTTGTAGACTTGTAGCTGCAACTCATAATGGTGGCTTGTTTCCTGTACATTTGCACTGTCAGCTGCACTGCTGTCACTAGTATGGAACTGCTGTTGACTGGTGGGGAGATGTTGGTTACTTGCACAGTCTGACCAAATGCACTTGTGGACCTGAACTTTGCTGTTGGGACTGGCAGCCAACTCTGTTACTGCAAATGCTACAACATTGCGCTATACAAAGTGGTTTGGCTGCAGATGCAAGATACCACACGTCACCCACAGTCACTGCTGCAGTCAGTCCTCCCACATTATCTACACAGTCCAGAATTTCTACCTTACTGACTTTTGTGCCATTCTGTAGTAACATTTGAATAGATATTATATTCAGCCTTCCAGATACAGCCTCCAGTTCATTCTACTTGCAACAAATTTGCTTAATGGATAAGGACTTGTAATAATTTCTTAATTTGTTAATGTTATGACCACATTGTCACTAGTAGGAAGTGGTTGTATAACACTGGTACCCTTGGTTTCAGTGCAAACCATTAGTTCTTCTCTTCTACTTAGTAATCGTATTTTCCTCAAATTAGTATGCTACAGTTTCTCTTTCTGAACCAAAAGCAATAAGAAATAGTCCTGGATATCAAATGCATGTTAAAACTAGTGGACTGCAATTGCAAATTAAGTTGTTCTTACTTGATTATAGTCTGTTTGATAATGTTTCTGGTTTAGTCAACATGAAAATTAACTTTCTTTTACAGACCTTCTGACAGTTCAGTCACACACTAGCACTATCTTTTACATATAAAGTGAAGCACATGCCTGCCTTAACATTCCTCAAAGTCACTTCAAAATGTATTTAAATTAGAAAGTCAGCCAGCAATTATTTTGTCAATTGTATTTAAATTTTGCAGTCAGCCAGCAATTATTTTATCAGTCATAAACACCACAACATGTTTCTCCACAAACAGTTAGTAATACTCTTTAAAGTTACTCTGTACTATTTAGGCATGAAATTTACCAGAATTTATGAAATCAGGTGTGTGTTAGCAGTATCTCTTACTGAAGTCTCACCAAAGTAGCAGCACTTAAACTCTGATCACCAGTTTCATAGTTATGTATGTTATTACTTGACAACTCACATAAAATCTTCTCATACAGATACTAGTGTTGAATAATCATTTCTGTAACATGTCACTAAAACTTTTCATGACGAGATATATGAGGGGGTACCCAAAACAGACCAATATAACATTTCTGTGGGTGGAGCTTGTGTAGTATGCATTTCTGCCACTAGGCATTTATGGTGCATCTCACTGACAATTCAGTGCTGCCTCTGTTGTCGATCTGGCTTGTTCTGTTCATCTGCAGCGATTGTTTTTGCTGGTGCTGTTTTGTTTTTGTTTCATTTTTTTATGATGGCTAGTTTAAGTGAAATTTTGTTTTCAGCTCAGTAAAAATGCTGCTGAAACTGTTTTAACATTTAAAACAGCTTACCAAGATGACACTATGGGAAAAACTCAAGTGTACGAGTGGTTTGCTTTGTTTAAAAATGGCTGCATATCAACTCATGACAAACCTCATCATGGACGTCCATCAATTGCTTGACTCAGCGAAAATATTGAAAAAATTTGAGAGCTTGTGCTCACAGACCAGCGACAGACAATTGATCAGCTGTCAGAGATTAGTAGGTTATCTTGGAGCTTGGTTCAGCGAATTTAAACTGAAGATTTGGGAATGAAAATGGTTGCTGCTAAGTTTGTTCCTTGGGTTCTGACTGACAATCAAAATGAACATTGAGTTGTAACATGCTGCACTTTGAAACAAGACCTTAAACTTATCCAGATTTTCTGTCAAAGATCATTACTGGTGATGAGTCATGGTACTATGGTTACGACCCAGAAACAAAGCAAGTCAAGCCAATGTAAAATGTCATCATCACCCCATACAAAAATCAAGTCAAATTGACCATCAAAACAATGCTGATTTGCTTTGTCAGTAATAAGGGTGTAGTTCATTCAGAGTTTGTCCCTCCAGGTCAGACTCTCAATCAAAAGTTTCAAGAAGATTGCACAACACTATTCATCAAAAAAGACCTGACCTGTGGCAGACAGATGACTAGTTCTTCCACCATGACAACACATCTCCATACACAGCCATACCTGTTAGAAAGATTTTGGCTGAAAATGGCATGGTTCTGCTTCGTGACCCACTTTACTTGGATGACCTGGCTCTGTTCTACTTTTTCTTATTTCTATGAATAAAAAGAGGCATGAAAGAACACCGATTTGACAACATTGAAGAATTCAAGAAAAAAATGAGGGGGGAGCTGTCAGCCATTTCTAAAGATGACTACAAAAAAGTGTTCTGAACAGTAGAAGCACCAGTGGGACAAATGTATTAGTTGTAATTTAGAGTATTTTGAAGGGGATAAGGTTGCTTCATGAACAGTTTGAAAACAAATATTTAAAAAATAATTCCGGTGTTTTTGGGTATCCCCTCGTACGTCCAAAACCACATAATGAATTACATACTTTTCACAATAGTAAAGCCAGAGATATTGTTTCATGCTTCATGCTCATAATAACACATGCCTAAGAATATTTGTATTTCCTGTAAGATGTCCGTATAACAATCTTCACTTAAAACTTAAAACTGTCCATCTGCCTTGTGAAAATTAACTCTCAAAGACCTTTGAAACTAAATAATATTTCTTCCATTGTATCTGCTCAGTGCTTCAGATCTCCACATTACTTCTCTTCATAACCATCTCTAATCACTATTAGTCACAGAATGAAAATTGTTTACGGAGAATACCTATTTAATAATAAGCTCACTAGCTCAGACACAAGAGTATTAACACCAGTTTTATGTTATGAAAAGGACAGATTACTACTCACCGTATACTGGAGATTAGTTGCAGATAGGCACAACAAAAAACTGCTAAAACGGTAAGCTTTTGGCTGAAAGCTTGCTTGTTTGCAACTCAACATCTTCACTGTATGGTGAGGAGCAACTACCCTTTTGATAACATTGTCATTATTCCATCCTGGATTTGCAATTGTTTCACTTTTTCACTTCATTTTTTAATTTTAATCAAACAACAATGTTTTCCAACTTCATAGGCGCTCACTGGCCCTGGTCACACTGCAGTACATCCAAGTGCCTCTGACACAGTGATGCCCATAGCTGGCTTGAACACCTCATTGTCTCTTGTGATGGATATAAAACAGATAAAGTATGTACCCAAAATCAATGCAGCAATTTCAGTAACATTAACAATGTAATTACACAAACATAAATCAATACATAACTTGCATTACTCAGCAGAAATCTTATACTTAACATCCCATGAATGTTTCATTTGTAAAGATTACAAGGTCTTCCTCTTTGATGTCTGTCCACATTAAACTCACCAACCATCAATGGTACCTGTATTTTGACAGAAGCCATCTCTTCCAAACCAGAAAATCCCTTTCATGCAGCCCTGCCAACTGGGGATGGCAGTGACAAGAACTGCCTTTCCCATTATGCTGGAAGTTTCACAAAGACATTCACAAACAGTCACTCTAATCAGACCTAGTCCACAAACAGATTTCCTGTGCTGTATCCCCACATAATGCCAATCTTCCCATCATCTCCAAGAACCAGCTACAACATAATGCCCCCTTTATTATCAATACCACCTCGTACTGGGACAACTGAACCATATACTTTGTCAGGGCTTTATCTATCATCATTCCCTGAAGTGAGGGACATGCTACCAAAGTTCCTTCCCACCCATCCTAAAATGGTTTTACATCATCCATCCAGCATCTAAAATACCCCAGTCCATCCTTGCACCACTCTCAGTCTGTGGAACACCTAGGTGCAAGACCTGCCCAGTCCACAAACCCATCACTTCCTATACCAGACCTGTCACAGGCTTAACCTACCCCATCAGAGGCCTGGCCACTTGTGAAAATAGCCATCTTGTATACAGCTCTGTGCAATCATTTCATAGCTTCCAGAATGAAATTTTCATTCCATAGTGGAATGTGTACCAATATGAAACTTCCTGTGAGCAGGACCAAGACTTGAACTTAGGGCCTTTGCCTTTCATGAACCAACTGAGCTGTCCTTGCAGCTTTACTTCCACCAGTATCTTGTCTCCAATCTTCCAAACTTCACAGAAGTTCTCCCACGAAACTTGCAAAACTAACACCCCAGGAAGAAAGTATGTTGCGGAGACATGACTTAGCCACAGCCTGGGGGATGTTTCCAGAGTGAAATTTTCACACTACAGTAGAGTGTGCACTGATATGAAACTTCATGGCAGATTAAAACTGTTTGCAGCAGGTTTCAGGTTTGAGTCTTGGTCTGGCATACAGTTTCATATCAATGCACACTCCAATGTAGAGCACTCTGGACACAATCCCCAGGCTGTGTCTACACCAAATCTCTCAATATTCTTTTTTCTAGGAATGATAGTCCCTGTAAGAGAATTTCTATGTAATTTGGAAGGTAAGGACATCAAAACCCTCCCCTCCACCACCAGCTTTTCTTAACTGTGCAAATGGGAATTATCCTTTCAACACATTCTGCACTCCCAAAATTATACCCGTCTCAACCTGTGATAACCTGCTGTTCCCACATCCTCCACCAAACAGTTTCTACCCCCTATGTTCTGTCCCTTGTCCCAATTCACATCTCCTCACCCTCATTGTGTGCTGCTCTCTACCAATGTACACACCAGTCTTTTCCCCACCCTACTCCTCTCCTTTTCCACTCCTCATCTGCCTCCCTCCCTTCTCTTTCACCCACAGCCTCCTAGTGCTTTGCCTGGTATCTGGTAGCACTGTCCTGCCACCTTCTAGGCTCCACATGCTCTGTCAGACAGCACTATTCCCCCCCCCCCCCCCCTCCCATACCCTGCTATCCCTTCCCCTTTCCTGCTCCAATCCAGATTGCAGGTTTTGTTCAGTGCAATGGTTGCAATCTGATCGGAGCAGTCGGAGACAGTGGTCATGTGTGTGTGTGTGTGTGTGTGTGTGTGTGTGTGTGTGTGTGTGTGTGTGTGAGAGAGAGAGAGAGAGAGAGAGAGAGAGAGAGAGAGAGAGAGACTATGTAACAGTATTTTCTTTGTGCTTGTCTGAAATTTAAAGTATGTTTTATTTACTTATGAATTATCATTTGACAGATGTAAAATATACGTGGAAGGAGAGACAGCATTGGTCGTATTTTTTTGTTTTATTAACCGCAAAATCGATTTTCGGTCACTTAGTGACCAACCTCAGTGTTGTAATATTAAATTGTATATTACAGCACTGAGGATGGTCACTAAGTGACCAAAAATCGATTTTGCGGTTAATAAAACAAAAAAAATACGACCAATGCTGTCTCTCCTTCCAAGTATATCCATTATCTGGTCATGGTGCACAGGACACTCCATGGAGTCGCCAATCAATAAGATGTAAAATAAACACTTACATAATGATGAAGGACCATTAAACTGAAAAACAGAAGGCATGCTCCCAAAGTGACTTTTTTCCATAAATATGAAGAATGTAAAATGAAATAAACATATCACCAGAAAAATGTAACTGCAATTTGAGAATATCTTAGTTTCATTTGATAACTTATTAACACATACTGAGAAATATTATTGCCCTGATGTAGAATAGTTATATGTTCCATCAATTTGAAGTTGCTTCTTCTCTTATATAACAGATCTTGGAGGTGTTGCTGTGCAGAGAAGAGGAGAATATGATTTTGCTGTTCATTCGATTAAGCTGAAGAAAACAGGAATTTCATTCCAGAACATATGTAAATTCTGGTCTCTTGAGGGTAAGCTTAGTTTAATGTGAACATAGAAATTTTTTTATGATATACAAGAGATATAAACAACAAACTGAGCACAAGATAGCGTAAACTAATGTATAAAAATATATAGAATATTCCATTTACAGAACACACGTGTGTCTCTGTGTATGAGGCAAAGTACATGTGTGTAAATAGTTATTCATTTGGTGTGAATAAGAATATTGTTGGTGGAGTTATGCAACACAACATGTTTGTTTTCCACAAGGCATCACAATTACACAATTTTGAACAATAAAAGTTTACAAACATCATCAATAAAATTCATTTCAAGATCTACAGGCCAGTCTCTGTTGAATAAAAACTGCAGAAAATACAAAGTACAAAAGAAAATGTCTCTGAGAAAGAAACACACAAAAATGATTGTTGTTAGAGGCACAAGCAAATTAGTCACATGAGAATGACCTGGTTCAAGAGGTATGTGATTATTTTTAGCATTTAAGATTCTTCAGAACAATTCTAGTTGGTTGAGGCACATTGTCTTGAGTTAAAAAAAAAAACAGTGAACTGATTGTGGTATAAGATTGTCCACAGCATAAAGCCTTTCGTTTATAGTTACATTTGTTTTATTTAACATCTCTTTTTTTCAAGTAGTTCCAATGAATTTACTTAAATATCAACTTAATTTCATCATCCTTGTAGTGGACAACTAGGTTAGTGCCTGCTGCTTTGCACACATAGACTATATGTTCTACAAATAATTTTAATTTCTTTCCTTAATTGGATTTTTATGTTGTTCACAAATTGCAACAGTTACTATACTTTTTACACTAATGAAGGTCATAGAAGCATTTTCTTCTCTGAATGTACATAGCTTTAGTCCAAGGTTTTTGCCAATCATGCTTTTTGTGTTCTTATGATATTATTTCTATAGAAAGTTTATATTTCTTTATATGTAACCCAGAAGTGAAATTCTGATTTAAAAAGTTACTTAAAAATTTTTATACCTGATTTCACTTCATTAGGAGTTGAATTTCCAAAAACAGTGAAACACATGTTTTTATTTCTGACAAAGAATACAAATACAAATTTCATAGATTTAGTTTTGAAAATGCTTTCATATTGAAATTGAATTGAATTGAGTAAACAAGAAGTCGAATATCAGTTTTCATAGATGCAGCTTTAAAAATAATTTAGTAGCTCCTTAGTAATTGGATTGCTGGATCCAATGATGTACACTATACCACATGTAATAAGAACTATTTTATTACTCAGAAGCACACATATACAGTTATATACATTCTTGATTCTCGGTGCATGTGTGTACTGTTTTGTGTGCAGTCACAGACTCCTCACAAAGAACTTGCCAAACAAAGATATTACACACGACTTGGTCGATAGTCACCACATTAGAACCCCGCCCCCCTCCCCACCCCCCCCCACCCCCCTCCCCTAGAGTGTGGAGCACAAAACATTAATATTGGGGCACACACGTAAAGGAAACACCCAAGGGGAGGTGAGAGTGTTTAAACCAAATCCATACCTTACATCACATTACATTACATTAGTAACTGAAGTCTTCGAGCCAACAAGGGGCGTGGATGGTCCTGCCTGACTGGGCGAATCCTTGTACAGCAGTCGAGGGATCTGGGGATGGGACAGTGGGTTGTGAGGAGCCAGGGTAGCAGATCTTAATGCCTGTTGTGGTAAATAGGGCTTTTACCGTTGATGTGTCAGTACCACCAGGCAAGAGGACAGACTGGAGAAGATTAATGTGAGCTAAGTTGTCATTGGAGAAGCTGGGTCATTCATAGAAAACACACACACTATCTGGATGCATAACAAAAAACACTTTAGAGCTGCAAATAAAATCTTTGTTGACATTCACTACCACTTACATATACGGGTTGACAGAATCTCCACACGAGTCGTCATTGGCGACATCACACGTTCCGAGGCTGGCCCCTGATATGTCACTAAATCCTAACAGGGGAGAGGTGGGGGGCTGCCTGTAGGAGGGGGAGTCATCACATGTGTCACTCTGTAGGGGAATGTCACAAGCACCCATAGCACTGTCACACAACTGGGAGTGGGCAACATCACAAGTGCGGGAATGGGCGTCATTCACCCGCGTACCGTCGGTAGATGCTTCGTGCGAGGCGGGTGTAGCAGGTGGTGGAGACTGACTAGGTGGGGTATCTGGCAGTTCTCCCAGAGACCATAATGGTTTGAGATGGCAGACAGATACCACTTGAGGTGTGCCGTTAATGAGCACTCCGAACGTGTTGGTACGTGAAATGACTCTGTGCGGGCCCGAGTATGGAGGTCTGAGTGCTGGTCAGATGGTGTCATCTTCCACCATGACATGAGTGCATGGCACCAAGTCCTTATGCAGAAATATGGGAGGGAGTGAATGCGGTCGAGGAGGGGGCACGCAAATGTTAGTGATTAGCTCCTTAAAATGCCCGACGAATGTCGAGTCACAGATTTGATCTGGAAGAAGTGCAGGCTCGACTAGTTCTGCTGGGAGTGTGAGGGGTTCTCCCTACAGTACTTCTGCCAGGGACGTGCCAAGGCCCTCTTTGTATGTAGCCAAATGCCTAACATTACCCATGAAAAGGCATCAGTCCACTCACCTCTGTGGCACATCAGGGAAGCTTTAAGCGTTTGGTGCCAGTGTTCAGTGCCAGCGTTTGACAAGCCCATTGCTCTGGGGGTAGTATGCTGTAGTCCTAAATCATTTCATCCCACACAGTTCACAAACGTGTCGGAAGAGGGCTGACTCGAACTGGCGGCTCTGGTCACAGCAGCCGAAGCGTGAGATCCACATTCATAAAAGGGTTCGGTCCACTGCATCAGCTGTGATAGTAGTGAGAGGAATTACCTCTACCCAGTGGGTAAACCTGTCAATGATGGACAGTATGTAACAGAAGGGGCCCGAGGGAGGTAAGGACCCGACGATATCAATGTGTATGTGCTGGAATCTTCTTTTTGACACATCGAACGCACCCATGGGGGGGGGGGCTGTGCATGATGTCCTACTTTTGCACACTGACAAGCCACACACGCTCGCGCCCAACTGCAGCATTGTTTTATCACCCCTAGCCAAATGAAACATTCAGATACCAGATGTGCAGTGGCACATATGCCAGGGTGTGCCAAGTTGTGGATACTATTAAAAATGTCCCAGCAGAGAGGTGCGAGAATCATCGCACGTATGTGTCCTGTTGAAATGTCGCACCAGATGGGTGATGAAAACCCAGGAAGTGTCCGTAACTCTAGTTTGAGTCCTGTTTTAACATCGGCGTGCAGTGCGGCAAGTTCAGTATCCTCTGTTTGAAATTTAGGGAGTTCACTGAGGTCCAGTTGTGAAGATAAAACCGACACATGAGATAGAAAATCAGCGATGACTTTGTCTGCCCCTCTGACATAACGTATGTCATTCATAAACTGACATATGAGGTCCATATGCTGAAAACATCTCAGGGATGAGTCCTTGCCTGGGTTACAGAAAGTGTATGCCTTCGATATCATCTTGGAAATATTTGGTAGTGGTGTAAATAGCAAATAGTTCCCGGTCGAAGGTTGACCATTTACATTGGGAAGTGGACAGTTCGTAGGAGAATATCTGAGCAGCTGTACAACAGAACGCACGGATTGCTGAACTACTGCCCCCACTGCTGTATCACTCGTGTCTGTAGTAAGCAAGATGGGAGCA
Source organism: Schistocerca cancellata (assembly GCF_023864275.1). Lineage (NCBI taxonomy): Eukaryota > Metazoa > Arthropoda > Insecta > Orthoptera > Acrididae > Schistocerca > Schistocerca cancellata. The sequence continues at coordinate 883,914,593 of NC_064626.1, forward strand.
TCAAGAATGGGGTGAGAGAGCGTAATGGCTGTCTGTAAGGCTGACTTTAGGTTATCAAATGGGAGATGCATATCTGGAGTCCACATGACTGCCCAAGACCCTGAAGTGTTTTTTCCCGCAAGAGCATCCGTCAGTGGGGCTTGTATGTTGGCGGCGTGGGGGTGTATTTACAGTAGTAACTTACTGTTCCAAGGAAGGAGCGGAGGCCCTGAAAATCTTTGGGCAAAGGCACCATACTAATGGCCTCGACCCGTTTGGGTAGTGGGCAGATGCCATTGGCAGAAACCCCATGGCCCAGAAAAGTGATATTAGTGCGATGGAGTTGTGACTTAGCATTGTTCACTGTGACACCATTTCTTGTAATAGTTGTAACACTGTGTTTAAATGGAGTTCATGTTCCTTGAGGGAGGAAGAAAAAATTAACACCTCATCCAGGTACGCATATGCAAAGCCCAGTTTTCCAACCAACAAGTCAATGAACCATTGTCATGTTTGTGCAGCATTTTTAAAGCTGAACGGCATAAACAACTACTTGAGCAACCCGAACGAGGTGATGATAGTGGTTTTTTCAACATCTTCCAGTGCCATTGACAGTTGGTGGTATGCCTTGTGACAGTCGATTACACTGAAAATTTATGCCCTGTGCAGTAGGGAAGCAAAGTCTTGAATATTTGGTACATAGTAATGATCTAGAATTGTTCTGGTGTTAAGTGCCCGACAGTCACCGCACAGGTGGAAAGTATCATCTTTCTTGGGCACCAAATGAATGGGTGGCAACCAACGCCGATGGGGATGATGAACCTGCACCTGATGCAGTATGACTAACTTGTAATGCACACACGTGTGTGTCCCAGGCCAGCAGGTCAGCAGCAGTGGCGGTGATCCACTGGTAGTCCTTGTCGTGGAGCTCAGTTGGGAACTTGGTAGTGTCACGGGCACAGCTTCTGTCCGGCAGTAGAAAAATCACCTGGCGTCGGCGGTAGGTGCGAGGAAGTGGTGTGGGGTTTGGGGCCATCGCTGTGTGTGACAGCTGGGCAACCTGCTTATGAGCATCCATGAGGTTGGTTTGCATGGCGACGATGTGTAAGCGGAGGGCATCATTACTGTCCTGAAGTTCGTTGTAGTGTGACCTAAGAGAGAGCACTGCAACAGCAGTTTCAGCTAGCTCACACAATAGAGTAGTGCTCTCAGATGAGAGGGAAGACATATCTGAACCGGTGGTATGGTCTATCGAGTTAAAGGTTAGTGTACCTCATTGTAGGTTAGGTGAAAGTGTGTGGACTAAGAGAAAATCTACCCTGAGCACGGGTTCATCCACATCTGCAATAACGAAAGTCCACTGTAAGGGCGTATTAATGTCTTGCAGTTTAAGGCTTAAATTAGTTGTCCCATGAGATTGGATCAGGGAATTATTGGCGGCTCAAAGTGGGGAGCAAGGCTAATGCTCGAATTTAATACCTGCAGACAAAGGTATCACACTAACATCGGCCCCTGTGTCGACTAGAAGTGAAAGGCAAGACACTGCATCTCTCACATACAAGTGTCCTGGCGCATGAGGTGAAGAAGTATTAAGTGATAGTTGTCTGTGCAGTGCAACAAGACCTGTAGCACCTGAATTGGGTCGTGTTATTAGTTTGCGAACGCGCATGTAGAACGACATTTCTTAGCCGTGTCGCCAAGTGGGAATGGAAATAACACCAAACATGGCGTCGTCCATCGCACTGGCTGAGGTCAAAGCAGCAGTGGGGGGAGCTGGGGGTCCTGCTTGTAGATTCCTCTAATGGCTGCATTGCAGTCGTGTTGGTAGGAGAGGAGTTACTGTGGCGGCTGCCAGGCAGCGCACTCTTTACCACACAATGGAAACTGTTGTGCAGGTGTGCCAGCCCCTGAGGACTGACAGCCTCCTGAAGGGGTGTGCGGGGGGAGGCAGGGGGGGCGGTATGTTATAAACCTGGTCTGCAATCTTCAATTTAGTGTCTAGTGGGGCTGAAGTTGCATGGAGAAGGAGAAATTGGACTTTCAGAGGAAGTGTAATGTCTAGCATGTGATGTGTGTCGATCACAGTGTGGAGATGATGCCAGAGCTGCGACAGGGATCTGAAACACAGCAACCTGTGACTGATGAGGTGGATTGCTTCCTCTGTTGATGTGGATAAGTTGCTCAAGAATGGTGCATCGGGTGAATGCATATTTGTTAATAGTGGAAGGCGAAGCCACAATATCGCAGATCAGGTTCAGTTCATCGTTGAGATGACATAGTAAGCAAAGGAACTTTGAGTTGTTGTCAACAACGCTGTGTAGCTGCAGGACGTGGTCAGTCGAGGCAAACTGTGTACATCGGTGGTCCTTGCGAAGGGGTGGTAGCTTAGTCCAATGGATGAGGAAGTCTTGACGTAACTGTTTGTCAGCTGTAGCTTCAAAAACATGTTAGTAGCTCTTTAATAATGATTTATTTCTTAAAGAAACTTTCATCCACTATTTCACCCCTATGGGGGCTAAATTTTCAAATCTGCTGAAACACATATTTTTTAAATTTCTAACTGAGAAACGAAATACCAGTTTTTGTAGGTCTAGCTTCAAACTTGTCTTAATAGTGATATTTTTCAAGAAATGTTTGTCAGCTGTAGCTTCAAAAACATGTTAGTAGCTCTTTAATAATGATTTATTTCTTAAAGAAACTTTCATCAACTATTTCACCCCTATGGGGGCTAAATTTTCAAATCTGCTGAAACACATATTTTTTAAATTTCTAACTGAGAAACGAAATACCAGTTTTTGTAGGTCTAGCTTCAAACTTGTCTTAATAGTGATATTTTTCAAGAAATGTTTCATCCCATATTTCACCCCCTTAGGGATGAAATTTTGAAAACTCCCTTCTTAAATAATGCTTACAGCATAGGATCAACATGTCTCAAAATTTCAAGCTTCTATCCCTAGCAGTTTGGGCTGGGTGATGATAAGTTGGTCAGTCAGGACATTTCTTTTTAAACTTATAGATGCATGCTGTAGAATACCATTGTAAACAGAAATTCCATAACTTGTTATTCAAAATTTTTATGCATGTACAGTTACCAGTATGTAATGTAATGGGATGACCAGAGTGGGTGACGTGGTCAGGGTTGTAAGGCATGACTGGATAGAAGAAGGTGGCTGTTTTTAGCAATCTTCCTTTTTATTGTTGGTTCTCCCAATACGTTTTCCGCTAGCTTAGCCCCACTGCTCATGTCGTGGTGGAGACGAGCTGATGCACACAGTCCAGGGAATGTGAGGCCACATTTGGTTAGCAGCTGCGCAGGCGGTAGGAGGTTAGTGGCACAAGGCTCGGCCCAGCCTCCTGCAGACGTGGCGCCTCGTGACGATGCCAGGAATCACCGGTGCAGCAGTGGGCAACGCCAACCGCCGGCCGGTCCTCGGGGACAGCGCCACTGGTGACAACAACATGACAGCGACCGAACGCCCAATCGGTCAAACCGAATGCTAACACCCACCTCTGATGCCCTTAAATAGTGCAGGCCACTGCTGAATCCACCTGTTACGTGGCAGCGTGTTTATTAGAAGGTTCTTGATGAGTTGGCTAATGCAACCGCGCCACACGCAGCCCGCGCCTGATTAATTCTGCTAATGCTGCATTCTGATGGCTGCCGCGCACGTACACACATACCGATGCTCATTGCAAAACTGTGTCACCTGCATAACGTGCTGGTCAGCCTCCGTCCGCCGTTTCCCGTGAGCACATTGCGCACTGAAACACACTAAATCACAATTTCGCACCATATTTCCTAAAAATAACCCCTTGTCCTCTACAGTATTACCATTCATAACCTTCCAATTTTGCATTTCGAGCCTTACTTGATTTTGTGTTTTGCTGCTTTTACTGAGAATTTGACATCATCCTAATCATCATGCTATGTGCACTGCTGTAGCATATAATGACATGTTTCATGTAAGAATGTGATAAGCAATAGATATCTTGTCTGATTTGTATGCAAGGAATTCATTTCAGAAAGAATGCGTGGGTTTTTATGCCAAACATAAAGTTTCATTCAAAAGAGTGAACATATTAAAACATTATAAAGACCAAACAATGGAAAATCCAGGATGGAATGTAACAATATAATGAAAAGAACAGGCGCTTCTCTCCATACAGTGGAGATGCTGAGTCACAAAAAGGCACAACAAAAAGATTGTCACACAATTAGCTTAACATGCACACATGCACACAGTAATGCAAACCCAGCTCACACACACACGACCACAGTGTGTGGCATTTGGAGACAGGCTGCGAGCAACAGAGCATTATGGCAGAGGCAACCGGGTAGGGTAAGGAGGAGAAGGCTGGGAGGGTTAGCAGGGTAAGGGTGAGGGACAGTAAAGTGCTGCTGGGAGTGTTCAGGGACGAGGTGGAGAGTGGCGCAGCTAGGTGAAGTCAGGAGGTTACATGGTGGGTGGGGAAGAGGGAGGGAAGAGTGGTTAGTAGTAAAGGACAGAGGTAAAAAGACAGGATGCATTGGTGGAATAGAGGGCTGTGTAGTGCTGGACTGGGAACAGCAAAGGAACTAGAAAGGTAGTGATGGGACTAGATAAGTAAGGACAATGACTAAGGAAGGTTGGGACCAGGAGGATTATGGGAACACAGGATATATTGCAGGGAGGGTTCCCGTCTGTGCAATTGAGAAAATCTGGTGTTGTTGGGAAGGATCCATTTGGCACAAGCTGTGAAGCAGTCACTGAAATGATGGATGTCATGTTAGGTGGCGTGCTTAGCAAAAGGGTGGTCCAGTTGTTTCTTGTTGGTTGTCACGCCCCGTAGAATGCAACACGGTGGTTGCAGCTTAGCTTGTACATCACATGATTGGTTTCACAGGTAGACCTGCCTTTGATGAGAAAGGTGATGTTTGTGACAGGACTGGACTAGGTGGTCATGGAAAGATGTATGGGACAGGTCTTGCTTCTAGGTCTATTACATGGATATGAATCATGAGGCAAAGGGTTGGGAGCAGGGCTCGTGTAGGGATGCACGAAGATATTGTGTTGGTTCAGTGGGCAGCAGAATACCACAGTGGGAGGATTAGGGAGGATAGTGGGCAGGACATTTCTCATTTCAGGGCGTGGCGAGAGGTAGTCGAAACTCTAGTGGAGAATGCAATTCAGTTGCTCCAGTCCTGGGTGGTACTGAGTCACAAGGGGAATGCTCCTCTGTGGCTGCACCGTGGGGCTTTGGGAAGTGTTGGGTGACTGGAAAGATAAGGCAATGGAGATCTCTTTTTTGCAAGGTTGGGAGGGTAATTAAGATATGTAAAGACCTCAGTGAGACCCTCGGCATATCTCGAGAGAGACCATTGTGCATTATCCTGCTGAAATGTAGGGTTTCGCAGGGATCGAATGAAGGGTAGAGCCACGGGTCGTAACACATCTGAAATGTAACATCCACTGTTCAAAGTGCCGTCAATGCAAACAAGAGGTGACCGACACATGCAACCAATGGCACCCCATACCATTATGCTGGTGACATTCCAGTATGGCGATGATGAATACACACTTCCAATGTGCATGTCGCCAAACACGGATGTGACCATCACAATGCTGTAAAAAGAACCATGATTCATCCAAAAAAATGAGGTTTTGTCATTCGTGCACACAGGTTTGTCGTTGAGTACACCACCGCAGGCTGATGTGATGACGCGTCAAGGGTAACCGCAGCCATGGTCTCTGAGCTGATAGTCCATGCTGCTGCAAAAGTCATCGAACTGTTCATGCAGATCGTTGCTGTCTTGCGAACATCCCCATCTGTTGACTAAGGGTTCGAGACATGGCTGCACGATCCATTACAGCCGTGTGGATAAGATGCCTGTCATCTCGACTGCTAGTGATACGAGACCATTGGGATTCAGCACAGCATTCCGTATTACCCTTCTGAACCCACCGATTCTATATCAGCTAACAGTCATTGCATCTCAACCAATGCGAGCAGCAATGTCGCGATACGATAAACTGCAATCACGATAGGCTACAATCCGACCTTTATCAAAGTCAGAAACATGATGGTACGCATTTCTCCTCCTTACATGAGGTATCACAACAACGTTTGACCAGGCAATGCCAGTCAACTGCTGTTTGTGTATGAGAAATCGGTTGGAAACTTGCCTCATGTCAGCATGCTGTAGGTGTAGCCACCAGTGCCAACCTTGTGTGAATGCTCTGAAAAGCTAATCATTTGCATATCACAGCATCTTCTTCCTGTCGGTTAAATTTCGTGTCTGTAGCACGTCATCTTCGTGGTGTAGCAATTTTAATGGCCAGTAGTGTATATAACCTCGATAAGCCTCATTAATAATTAGCAGGTGAAATTCCACATACTGCTACAATAGTTTCTTGTTGAACATCTACGAGCAGTAAAACCTAACCACAAAGTTCACAGTTCTTAAAGAATAATCAGGTACGCATGGAGTAGACACTGTCACTGTTTTTACACATTGCCTAATTGTTTAACACTTATTCCACAGTTAATCTGAAACATTGTTGTTGTTCTAACCAGTTCAGGTTACTCATCAGAAACATGGCTGTGGACTGAATGTCTCATGACCAAAAATCAGGACCTTATATATCATCACAATAATAGGTGCTGAAACTACAGATTGTTTAAAGTTAAGGTTACAGAAATTACAATTAAAACTTAACTCACTCAATTAACTGAATACATTGAAAAATTGCATCTTTTTAACAGTTTCTTCTACTATGAAGTTTAGGCTGAATTATTTGTTTAAATCATGAAATTAACAAACATAGTTATGCAAACAATACTTTTGACAAAACTGTTAATTACTTTGGAATTAATTCAGGGATGATAACACATTTTTGAATAGAGCTAAGTAGATACTTTAAGATTACTAGTGCTTTGTCTTCTAAATGTTTACAATTATTACAGAATATATATTTGTTTATATGTCAACAATAGAATTTAAGTTATGAAACAATTACCAATTTCACCCTATAATGAAAGATACTAACTACTAACAGTAAAATAAATTAGAAAATCAATTACATACATAAAACTAAGCACAAAATCAGATCTGGTGTTATGTTCTTTAAATGAAAATGCAGATTATATTCGCGTATGTTAATGGTAAATAGTTAAAAGTAACAAAACGAATTTAAGGAGACAGATGGCAAAACAAGAGGGGAATTAAATTTATCCCAGCTTGCTTCATCACAAAATGTTGGGTGATTGGAAAGATAAGTTATGGGAGACCTGTTTCTGTGCAAGGCTGAGATGGTAATTATGGTCTGTGAAGGCTTCAGTGAGACCCTCGGTATATTTCAAGTGGGACTGCTCGTCACTACAGATGCAGCTGTAGTTGGCTGTGTGGAAGGGACTTCTTGGTATGGAATGGATGGAAGCTTTCAAAATGGATGTATTTGCTGGTGGCTGGTAGATTTGATATGGACGGAGGTACTGATGTAGCCATCTTTGAGATAGGGTTCAACATTGAGGAAGGTGGTTTGATTGGTTGAGTAGGACCAGGTGAAGTGATCAGAGGAGAAAGTGTTGATGTTCTGGAGGCATTTGGATAGGGCGTCCTCACCCTCGATCCAGATTACAAAGACATCATCGATAAATCTCAACTAGGTGAGGGATTTGAAATTCTGGGGGTTTAGGAAGGATTCGTCTAGATGTCCCATGAATAGGTCAGCATAGGGTGGTGCCATGTAATTGCCCATACCCATACATCAGATTTCTTTGTAGCTAGTGCCTTCAAACAAGTAGTAATTGTGGGTGAGGATATAGATGGTCATGGCAACTAGGAAGGAGGTTGTTGGTTTGGAATTCATTGGGTGTTTGGAAGGGTTATGTTCAATAGTGTTAATGCCATGGGCATTAGGGATGTTAGTGTAAAGGGAAATGGCATCAGCAGTGATGAGCAGGGCACCATGTGGTAAAGGAACAGGAACTGTGGAGATTCAGTGGAGGAAATAGTTGGTATCTTTCATGTAGGAGGGTAGGTTCCTGGTAAAAGGCTGAAGGTGTTGGTCTATGAGAGCAGACATTCTCTTGGTGTGGCGCAGGGGGGGAGGGGGGGGGGCAGCACACATTAACTAGGAACAATGGTGCTTCCTGGGTTCTTGTGTTTACAGACCTTAAGAAGCATGTAGAAGGTAGGAGGTGGGGAGTGGTAGAAGTGAGGAGAGAGATGGATTGTGGGGAGAGGTTCTGGGATGGACCTAAGGATTTGAGGAGAGTCTGGAGATCTTGCTGGATTTTTGGAATGGGGTCACTGTGGTAGAGTTTGTAGGTGCAAGAATCTGACAGCTGTTGGAGTCCTTCTGCCAGGTAATCCTTGTGGTTCAAAACAACAGTGGTCGAATTTTTGTTAGCAGATAGTATTATAAGGTTAGGATAAGATTTTAGGTAGTGGATTCTGATTCTTTCTGCACATGTAAGGCTACTTTGCATGCTGAGGGGTTTCAGGAATGATTGTGAGGTTTGACTTTAAAAATTCTGGAATGTTAACAGGGGATGATTTGGGGACTGTGGGGTTGGATCGTTGTTGGATGGAGGAGTGAACTGGTGAACTCAGTCATGCAGGATTCAGCATTGGTCTTTGGAAGTGTCTGATTGGTAGGGTTGGTGGTGAAGGAGTGTTTACACTATAGAGACCTGTAGAAGGAGAGAATGTCTTTAAAAAGTCCTGCAGGATTAAATTTGGGAGTGGACCAAAGGGTGAGAACTTTGGAAAGGACTGATACTTCTGTAAGGCTAAGGTTTTTGAGGGAAATGTTCATGATTGTGTTTTGGGTCTGTTTAGGTTTTGCATTAGTGAAGTTCGGTGTCAGGAGGAACAAGACTTTTGGTCAGGTGACTACAGGGTTATAAATACAAAGTCAAATAGGGGTAATGCAGGAGTAGGTTTAATAATGAATAAAAAAATAGGAACGCGGGTAAGCTACTACAAACAGCATAGTGAACGCATTGTTGTGGCCAAAATAGACACGAAGCCCACACCTACTACAGTAGTACAAGTTTATATGCCAACTAGCTCTGCAGATGACGAAGAAATTGAAGAAATGTATGATGAAATAAAAGAAATTATTCAGATAGTGAAGGGAGACGAAAATTTAATAGTCATGGGTGACTGGAATTCGGTAGTAGGCAAAGGGAGAGAAGGAAACGTAGTAGGGGAATATGGATTGGGGCTAAGAAATGAAAGAGGAAGCCGCCTGGTAGAATTTTGCACAGAGCACAACTTAATCATAGCTAACACTTGGTTCAAGAATCATAAAATAAGGTTGTATACATGGAAGAACCCTAGAGATACTGAAAGGTATCAGATAGCTTATATATTGGTAAGACAGAGATTTAAGAAACAGGTTTTAAATTGTAAGACATTTCCAGGGGCAGATGTGGGCTCTGACCACAATCTATTGGTTATGAACTGTAGATTGAAACTGAAGAAACTGCAAAACAGGTGGGAATTTAAGGAGATGGGACCTGGATAAACTGAAAGAACCAGAGGTTGTACAGAGTTTCAGGGAGAGCTTAAGGGAACAAATGGCAGGAATGAGGGAAAGAAATACAGTAGAAGAAGAATGGGTAGCTTTGAGGGATGAAGTAGTGAAGGCAGCCGAGGATCAAGTAGGTAAAAAGACGAGGGCTAGTAGAAATCCTTGGGTAACAGAAGATATATTGAATTTAATTGATGAAAGGAGAAAATATAAAAATTCAGTAAATGAAGCAGGCAAAAAGGAATACAAACGTCTCAAAAAAGAGATCGACAGGAAGTGCAAAATGGCTAAGCAGGGATGGCTAGAGGATAAATGTAAGGATGTAGAGGCTTATCTCACTAGGGGTAAGATAGATACTGTCTACAGGAAAATTAAGGAGACCTTTGGAGAAAAGAGAGCCACTTGTATGAATATCAAGAGCTCAGATGGAAACCCAGTTCTAAGCAAAGAAGGGAAAGCAGAAAGGTGGAAGGAGTATATAGCGGGTCTATACAAGAGCGATATACTTGAGGACAATATTATGGAAGTGGAAGAGGTTGTAGATGAAGATGAAATGGGAGATATGATACTGCATGAAGAATTTGACAGAGCATTGAAAGACCTAAGTCAATACAAGGCCCCGTGAGTAGACAACATTCCATTAGAACTACTGATGGCCTTGGGAAAGCCAGTTCTGACAAAACTCTACCATCTGGTGAGCAAGATGTATGAGACAGGCGAAATACCCTCAGACTTCAAGAAGAATATAATAATTACACTCCCAAAGAAATCAAGTGTTGACTGATGCGAAAATTACCAAACTATCAGTTAAATAAGTCACGGCTGCAAAATACTAACATGAATTCTTTACAGACAAATGGAAAAACTAGTAGAAGCTGACCTTGGGGAAGATCAGTTTGGATTCCGTAGAAATATTGGAAAACATGAGGCAATACTGACCCTACGTCTTATCTTAGAAGCTAGATTAAGGAAAGGCAAACCTACATATCTAGCATTCGTAGACTTAGAGAAAGCTTTTGACAATGTTGACTGGAACACTCTCTTTCAAATTCTGAAGGTGGCAGGGGTAAAATATAGGGAGCGAAAGGCTATTTACAATTTGTATAGAAACCAAATGGCAGTTATAAGAGTTGAGGGGCATGAAAGAGAAGCAGTGGTTCGGAAGGGAGTGAGACAGGGTTGAAGCCTCTCCCCAAAGTTATTCAATCTGTATATTGAGCAAGCAGTGAAGGAAACAAAAGAAAAATTCAGAGTAGATATTAAAATCCATGGAGAAGAAATAATAACTTTGCGGTTTGCCGATGACATTGTGCCGGCTGCAGTGGTCGTGCGGTTCTAGGTGCTGCAGTCTGGAACCGCGAGACCACTACAGTCGCAGGTTCGAATCCTGCCTGGGGCATGGATGTGTGTGATGTCCTTAGGTTAGTTAGGTTCAACTAGTTCTAAGTTCTAGGGGACTAATGACATCAGAAGTTGAGTCCCATAGTGCTCAGAGCCATTTTTCGATGACATTGTAATTCTGTCAGAGACAGCAAAGGACTTGGAAGAGCAGTTGAACGGAATGGACAGTGTCTTGAAAGGAGGGTATAAGAGGAACATCAACAGAAGCAAAACGAGGATAATGGAATGTAATCGAATTAAGTCGGGTGATGCTGAGGGTATTAGATTAGGAAATGAGACACTTAAAGTAGTAAAGGAGTTTTGCTATTTGGGGAGCAAAATAACTGATGATGGTCGAAGTAGAGAGGATATAAAATGTAGACTGACAATGGCAAGGAAAGCGTTTCTGAAGAAGAGAAATTTGTTAACATCGAGTATAGATTTAAGTGTCAGGAAGTCGTTTCTGAAAGTATTTGTGTGGAGTGTAGCCATGTATGGAAGTGAAACATGGACAATAAATAGTTTAGACAAGAAGAGAATAGAAGCTTTCGAAATGTGGTGCTACAGAAGAATGCTGAAGGTTAGATGGGTAGATCACATAACTAATGAGGAGGTATTGAATAGAATTGGGGAGAAGAGTAGCTTGTGGCACAACTTGACTAGAAGAAGGGATCGGTTGGTAGGACATATTCTGAGGCATCAAGGGATCACCAGTTTAGTATTGGAGGGCATCGTGGAGGGAAAAAATCGTAGAGGTAGACCAAGAGATGAATACACCAAGCAGATTCAGAAGGATGTAGGTTGTAGTAGGTACTGGGAGATGAAGAAGCTTGCACAGGATAGAGTAGCATGGAGAGCTGCATCAAACCAGTCTCAGGACTGATGACCACAACAACAACAACAGGTTCTGCATTCTGTTTGGTGGTGGGAAAGGAGTTTTTGAGGGTGGGATAAATGTAGTAGGTCTGCGAGACAGGGTTTATCAGCTATGAGCGGACGTGGGGGAGGTTTGGAGGTCGTTGTAGAGGTAGTCAATAGTGGTAGTCCAAGGTGGGAGTAGGAAGTAAACAGGGTGTTTTTTTGAGGTGGCATTGTGCATGTCAGTCTAGTTCCTGGAGGGCAAGAGTTTCAGTGTTTATTAATGGATACAGGAATTTGGGATTGCATAACAGGAGAATTTTGTGGGTGGAGAGAAGGTATTGCAAGGGCATGTGGGCCTGATTGATATAGTTTTGCAGGACTATGTTGGTGAGGTTTAAGGATTGGCAAAATCTGTACAGATGGCAGTGATTGGTAATTCAATGATAAGGCCAATTGTGGAGATTCCATGAGCCAAGCAACCACACAGGAACAGTACGTGGGAATGGTTTCTGGCTAGTGATAAGGAAACATTTCCGTATTGATTCAGATGGAAGGAGAAAGGATCTGTGGTGAAGGATGAAAACACATAAAAAGTACATAATAACATAGAATTACGTACAAAAAGAAGATCGAAAAATACACCCAAAACATGTGGGAAAAAACATGATAAGAATTAAATGGATGAAGTGAAGGGGAACGAAACTAAATCCAAGGGAGTAGGCTGATAATGAAAGGCAAAAACCAAGTGAAATTGGCGTTAAAACACAGTGAGATCAAATAAAAAATAAAGAAAAAGATTGTAATGTGCATTACAATTCTGTGAGTGAATAAGTGTGAAGAAGGAGGATGGAATATGTGACTAGATCATGTGAAGTTCTTAGGTGCGAACTGGAACAGAGAAAAGAAGGAGTAGAGGTGAGAACAGGTTGGTAGGAAGAGATAAAAGGTCATGTGACACAGAAAGGTATGTGAAGTAACCTGCAAAAATACAGGAGAGCGATGAGGAAGAGTGATCAATCTGAAGGTATAGGATTAATGATACTGGTGGGAGTAATGTGGGACATGAGATGCTGCACCAACAATCTGCGTGATCTTACAGCCATCTGATGCGTGCGGATGAGGCAGTTGATACAGTGTGGTTCATAAGTAGAGTGTGCAGTGTACTTTGTAAGGTGACACGAGAAACACAGGAAAGAAGAGAAAGAAGGATGAACACTGAGTATAGTAATACATTAGAAATTAGTAACAAAGGAAAGCAGTACTGCATTACACATTGGAAGAAAACTGTTAGGCAAAATCAACCAATGGAGAATCCAGTATGGAGTCTAACAGTATTATGAAAAGGACAGTTGCTGCTCCTTCTTATCTCCATCACCTGGCTGCTTGTTGCATCATGCACTGCAGCTCGGAGTCTGGCTTCAGCTGCCAGAGACTGTAGCCATGTGTGTGTGAGTTGTGTTTATGTGAGTGTGAGTGTGTGTGTGTGTGTGTGTGTGTGCGTGTGTGTGTGTGTGTGTGTGTGTGTGTGTGGTCTGTTTTTGATGAAGGCCTTGTTGGCCAAAAGCTCACTTTCTGACAGTATTTTTGTTGAGCCTTTCTGAAACTCAGCATATCTGGTATATGGTGAGTAGCAACTGTCCTTTTGTTATTACATTGTCCTGGATTTTCCATTGTTCTACTACTTAAAAAATCATACAGGTAGCTGAGGATTAGGATCCTATAATTATTAATCACTGTTGATGTTCATTGCAGTAGTTTTTTACATACTCTAAAAGATGTTCCATTGTCACTTGACCATGCTTGTGTCTATCATTCGATCTAGGGACATGAGGATGGTTGGGTCTAATGCATTATTTATGAAGATCAGGTTTTCTGTAGATTTAATTTCAAGGTATAGATTGGGTATGTAAATCAATGTGAGTGTTATGTTTGAGGAGGTGGATCCTGTCACGGTTTTGGGTAGTCTGAAGTCTGGTCTGGATACACCACACTGAATACCATTATCAGCCCCTATCTTCCAGTTATATTCACTGCCCGTGACTTTGTTGACCTTGCTTATAATAAATACAGTTAATGACAGTTCAGTATTTTGTGTACTTTCAACTGTACAAATGTTGTAGTGTTTTCCATGCCACAGGGTATGCAAGAAAAGTGTAACACTGAAATCTACAACCCCTGCAAGTTAAGAATATACCCAGATGTGATTAGGTGTATTGACTGTTGCCTGAATGTGGAACATAAGCATTGTAGCCAAAGCTGGCAGCTGTCTGGCATTGTTTACTACATCTTATCCAGCTTGGTGATCTGGGTATTGTGCACATCCACTGTTCCTGGGTTACATCCACCTGCACTTGTAATGCCTTATAAAGATTTTCTAGGATCTCTTCATTGGCCATTCTGGAAACTGTTTTCAAAATTCAACCATCTGCATCAAGCCAACCTCGTTTTTGTCACATTTGTGAGACCAACTCTGAAGTCTGATGTAGCTGTGCCTGTAGTCATGCAAATGCTGATGGCAGCAACAGATAGTCATCTGAGTATTGCCAAACCTCATTCGGTTATTAATTATGAGCTGTAATTTGCCAACCTCTGAATTCCATTCTCTAGTGCTCAGATATTGGAATCTAACCTTAGGCTCCACTAATGATTCAGCATTTTTGACGGCTTCCATCACCCTGCAAGAGTATATGACGTATTATGATGAGACTTCATGTGTTCTCTTTCCCTTTGGTTCAAATGGCTCTGAGCACTATGGGACTCAACTTCTGAGGTCATTAGTCCCCTAGAACTTAGAACTAGTTAAACCTAACTAACCTATGGACATCACACACATCCATGCCCGAGGCAGGATTTGAACCTGCAACCGTAGCGGTCTCGCGGTTCCAGACTGCAGCGCCTAGAACCGCACGGCCACTCCAGCCGGCTCTTTCCCTTTCAGCCTGATTCTGATGCTTGGCACTGGAACTGCTTCTGCTGGGGTAGAACCATTTTCCATACAGGAAGATGAAATCCTGTTAGTTTATTACATCTGCTCATCATCCAAGTGCTTAATGATGTATTGCAGTATCTACAGAACTATCTTGTTTTTCTTGCCTAGCCTTTCCCTCCTTTTCCCCAGATTCTCCCTGCTCCTCTTTTGAATATGCTTTGGACAGTGGAGGAAGCACCTCTATTGTTCAATTGAAACTGTGAATTTGATTAATGTGCTTTGTCATGGGGTGAGTTGGAAGTTGAGAATCATGATAGCATGTCACAAATTTCTTAGTTTTCCCTTTTGATACATGTGAGTTAGTCATTATAGCCCATTGAAATATGTGATACCTTAGATAAAACTGCTTCCTTAGTATGAGTTATGTCCAGAATTCCAGAGTTTTGGTGTTCATCATCTTCATCTATCACTAAATAGTTTTTAACCTTTGAGAGAAATTTTACTGACAAAATTTCATATCCTGGGTGAGACTTACAAAACTGAAAAGGGAAAGCCATCTTCTGACCAAAAAAATCTCATACAAACAACCTGTGCCCTCGTGGGTTTTTGAATTATATGCTCCCATGATGTATATTATTATGCAACAAGTTAATGTAGCAACTTAACTTCTTTGGAATTGCCTAATGAACCCTCTCTGTTTGACTGCCTGTGGATGTAGGTCACTGTTCCAAAATTACTTAATGTTCAGTAACCAGCATAATGGCTTCATTAAGTCAGATACAACTTGTTCCTTGTTCAGTTATTATTATTTCAGGCATTTCAAATGGTTCACCATTTCATATGATACTTCTTCAGCCTGCTGGTTTGGTATGGTAATACAAGAAATGAAATGTGAAAAATGGTGAATTATTGTCAATACATAGTGGTTTCATGCTGATGTTTGCACAAAGAGCCACAGAATATACATCCCAATAATTTGAAATGGTTTATCTGCCTTGGGTAATCATTGTAACATAATCCTTTGATGGCTGAGCTCTGCCCTTTGTGAACATGGAATACAATTTTTTATGTATCTATTGATGTCTTGTCTGTGGGTTACCCATCAGTAACTTTGCACCACAACTAGTGTGTCCTGTTAGTATCAAATCATGGCCCTGCTTCAATATCTTAATTCATAATTTCTCTGGTAGTACTATGCGAAGCTCAAATCTCATTTTTTCCTGTACAATAGTCAATGTCCATGCTGAATTACAGCTATCTGATGAACTGCTGCTTTTTGCATCCTGTTATTCATTCTTGTCTACATTAGCACATGCCGCATTTCCGACTTGACTGTCTGCATCTGTATGCAATCTTCCTAAACAATGTATTACTTGAAAGTCAGACTCACCACATTGCAATACACATGTAGTTAACTTACTAGTTGGATCTTTAAGTCTTCATAACCGTTTGAGTGCTTCATCAGACAGAATATGGCAATCGGTCGGCAACGCCTATATAAGACAACAGGTGTCTGGTGGAATTGTTAGATCGGTTACTATTGCTAGTGGTAGGTTATCAATATTTAAGTGTGTTTGATCGGCACAAGAATGATGAGACACAACATCTCCGAGGTAGCGATGAAGTGGGGATTTTCGCTTATGACCATTTCACGAGTGTACCGTGAATATCAGGAATCCGGTAAAACATCAAATCTCCGACATCGCTGTGGCCGCAAAAAGATCCCGCAACAACGGGACCAACGACGACTGAAGAGAATCGTTCAACGTGACAGAAGTGCAATCCTTCCGCAAATTGCTGCAGATTTCAATGCTGGGCCATCAGCAAGTGTCAGCGTGTGAACCATTGAACGAAACTCCTTTCGGAGCTGCAGGCTTTACGCCTCGCCTAGGCCCGTCGTTCAGTTATTGTTATAAGATTTTGGCCATATATGGGCAAACATCAGAAATAAGTTATTCAAAATATTAATGCCAGCATTTATTTCTCAGTTACTGAATAATTCTTTTCTGCTCTATTAAGCTGTCAGGATGCATGTGCTAGAGACATTTTTGTTCATCCCTTTCCTGAAAAAAATTGTGGAGTCACAGAACAGAATAAACCATCTCTGGTAATCTGGAAAGGCAAGTATTGTTCTGTACATTAGTAGATCTTTTAGTCAAAAGAAAAGCTGCTTCAAAATCTGGTGACCAATGAAATTTCATCCCTTTCCTTAAGAATTCTGTGAGGGGTTTTGCTATTTTAGAGGATTCTAGAACAAATTTTTGGTAAGAACTGCTGAGGCCTATATACAACTGCAATTTTGTTATTGCAATGGGTGTCAGAAAGTTTTGTATTGTGTCAACAAGTTTTTCAACCAGTGCAGTCTTCATTTTGCATGATTAATGTCCACATAATGGACATCTTGTAAAATGGAATGTCATTTTCCAGATTAAAGTGAAGCAAGCTGCACATAGACAATAAAAAACATTGAGTAAGTGCATTATATGCTTATATATATTTTTTTGGGAACAAATTATATCATCTAAATAGATTACACATTGCTTCAGTTTTACTCCTCACAGTTGAGAATATTGTCTTTGGACAATCTTTGAGCACTATCTCTGAATGATTGAATCTACTTTGTGCATCCCTAGTTGTGAAATAACAACACTGGCCCAGATTCTCTACGGTTTCTGTTATATTTGGCATCAGGTAGATGTCTGATATTGTTTCCTGATTTAAATAGTGTGGTTGTGACAGAATCAATATGCTTTGGTGCCATCTGGCAATTTTTTGGGCATGATGCCAACATGTGCCAATTGGGGCTTTGTGATTCCACTTTGAAGTTGCTGACTTACAAAATCCTCCATGGCAGGCTTATATTTTGAGCAACTCATTGTGATTTCTTACAGCCATGAGATTCATTTCCATTGAACTACAGGCATGACAGACGATGGTTCCTTGTCCTTTCCCTCTAGATGCACTACTTTTTCATAGCCAACATAAATCTTTTAGTTAAAAAAACAATAATCTGCTTCACAATCTGGTGACCAATGAAATTTTATCCCTTTCCTTAAGAAATCTGTGAGGAGCTGATGTACTGTCCTGCTGTTCTGTAATATAACATGAAATCCTTGTCAATTCATCTTCGTCTAGTATTTCTAAATCAGTTAGCACATGGTAGTTGTACTTACTAAAAATGGTTCAAATGACTCTGAGCACTATGGGACTTAACTTCTAAGGTCATCAGTCCTCTAGATCTTAGAACTACTTAAACATAACTAACCTAAGGACATCACACACATCCATGCCCGAGGCAGGATTCAAACCTGTGACCATAGCGGTCAGGGCTAAAGTTATCAATACTGACAGACCCTATAACATGTGTTCAAAAGGTAAGGTAACTTTAGATATTTATGAAAAAATACTTATTTATTCATCAATTTCATGTTGTCCCCTTCAAAGCAATACCTCTCAGCTGCAATACATTTGTGCCAATGCTTCTTCCAATCCTTGAAGCACTTCTCATAAGCACTTTTTGGTACAGCCTTGAGTTCTTCCAGTGACTCAGTTTTTACTTCCTCAGTTGTCAAAAATCTTCATCTTTTCATAGGTCTTTTCAGTTTTGGGAAGAGGAAAAAGTCACAGGGGGCAAAATCTGGTGAATATATTTGCTGAGGCATGATTTTCGTGTTGTTTTTGGCCGATAAAGTCTCTCGCAAGCAACGATGAATGAGCAGGTGCAGTGTTGTGATGCAAACGCCATGAAATGTTTTTCCACAATCCCAGATGTTTTTTTGTGTATTTCTTTTCACAAACAGAGCATAATGTCAAGGTAATACTCCTTATTGACCGTATGTCCTTGAGGCAAAAATTCATGATGAACTGCGCCATAGTAATTGAAAAAAACAGTGAGGAAAACTTTGACATTTGACCAAACTCGGCATGCTTTTTTTGGTCTTGCTCTCCATTGGGACAAATGGGCTTTGGTTTCAATGTCATAACCATAAACTCATGTTCATCACCAATTATGGCCCTTTTCAGCAAATCAGGGTCATCATTGAAGTCATTCAAGAGTTCCTGAGTAATGCTCATGTGCCGGTTCTTCTAATCAAAATTGAGAAGTTTTGGAATAAACTTCACTTGCACACATTTCATGCCCAAAACATCCAAAAAAATTGCATGGCATGAGTTGACCGATATGTCAACATCCTCAGCAATGCTTCTTACAGTAATTTGATGATTTTCCAAAACAATTTTCTTCACAGCTTCGATGTTATTGTCTGTTGTTGATGTGCTGGGGCATCCAGAGCGAGGTTTGTCATTGGCATCTTCTCGGCCATTTTGGAGGACTTGTACCACTTGAAAAACATTTTTTTTTACATAGAGCAGACTCACCATATGCTACTGTCAACTTTCAAGTGGTTCAGAACACTTGATTTTGTTTTTCACACAATGTTGTTTTTATTGTTGTTGTTGTGTTCTCCAGTCCAGAGACTGGTTTGATGCAGCTCACCATGCTATGCTATCCTGTGCAAGCTTCTTCATCTCCCAGTACATATTGCAACCTACATCCTTCTGAATCTGTTTAGCATATTCATCTCTTGGTCTGCCTCTATGATTTTTACCCTCCACACTGCCCTCCAATACTAGATTGGTGATCCCTTGATGCCTCTGAATATGCCCTACCAACTGATCCCTTCTTTTAGCCAAGTTATGCCACAATTTTCTCTTCTCTCCAATTCTATTCAATACCTCCTCATTAGTTATGTGATCTACCCATCTAATCTACAGCATTCTTCTGTAGCACCACATTTCAAAAGCTTCTATTCTCTTCTTGTCTAAACTATTTATCATTGACATTTCACTTCCATATATGGCTACACTCCATACAAATACTTTCAGAAGTGACCCCCTGACACATAAATCTATAGTCAATGTTAACAAATTTCTCTTCTTCAGAAACGCTTTCCTTGCCATTGCCAGTCTACATTTTATATCCTCTCTACTTCGACCATCATCAGTTATTTCGCTCCCCAAATAGCAAAACTCATTTACTACTTTAAGTGTCTCACTTCCTAATCTAATTCCAACAGCATCACCCAATTTGACTACATTCCATTATCTTCATTTTGCTTTTGTTGATGTTCATCTTATATCCTCCTCTCAACTGTCCATTCCGTTCAGCTGCCCTTCCAGGTCCTTTGCTGTCTCTGACAGAATTACAATGTCATCGGCGAACCTCAAGGTTTTTATTTCTTCTCCATGGATTTTAATTCCTACTCTGAAGTTTTGTTTTGTTTCCTTTACTGCTTGCTCAATATACAAATTGAATAACATCAGGGATAGGCTACAACCCTGTCTCACTCCCTTCCTAACCACTGCTTTCCTTTCATGCCCCTTGACTCTTATAACTGCCATCTGGTTTCTGTACAAATTGTAAATAGCCTTTCACTCCCTGTATTTTACTCCTGCCACCTACAGAATTTGAAAGAGAGTATTCCAGTCAACATTGTCAAAAGCTTTCTCTGAATCTACAAATGCCTTTCCTCAATCTATTTTCAAAGATAAGTCATAGGGTCAGTATTGCCTCGCATGTTCCAACATTCTCCGGAATCCAAACTGATCTTCCCGAAGTCAGCTTCTAACAGTTTCTCCATTCGTCTGTAAAGAATGCGTGTTAGTATTTTGCAGCCGTGGCTTATTAAACTGATAGTTTGGTAATTTTCACATCTGTCAACACCTGCTTTCTTTGGGATTGGAATTATTATACTCTTCTTGATGTCTGAGGATATTTCGTCTGTCTTATACATTTTGCTCACTATATGGTAGAGTTTTGTTAGGCATGGCTCTGTCAGTAGTTCTAATGGAATGTTGTCTACTCCTGGGGCCTTGTTTCGACCTAGGTCTTTCAGTGCTCTGTCAACCTCTTCACGCAGTATCATATCTCCTATTTCATCTTGATCTACATTCTTTTCTATTTCCATAATATTGTCCTCAAGAACATCACCGTTGCATAGACACTATATATACTCCTTCCACTTTTCTGCTTTCCCTTCTTTGTTAGAACTGGGTTGGATGCAAATACTTTGCTCTATTTTTTATAATAATAATATAATATAATATAATAATCAAAAATTGCTGAGCACACTAAAACACATCTGACCATTCTATTTGCCAAAACAAACAATTTATGTTGTACACTTGAAACTGTGAACATATGTTTGGGACATGTGTACCAACATAAAAAGATCGATAATTGAGTGTACAATGCCCATGCAATTTGAAAATCACCTTACTCTTTGAACAGCCCTTAAATTGCTTCCTTCAGTTTCCCATACATAGGATAAATTACACCCATGCAAAACATTTCACTTTATTCTGTTCTTCATTTTCAAACAAAGGTTCAACAATACACAACAAATTCACCAGCAGATCAGCTCCTGCATCAACCCAGATTATCTTTCAGTATGGTATCCTACAAGCTGATTTTAAGGGACCTTGTACATTGTTTATGTGGCTACCCATGGTCTAGGGATGTACCTTCAGACAGTAATAGCGTTCCAGCCACAGAGCCAAGATGAAACAAAGTTCCATTGAGTTCTACTGTATGCCATTCTAAGTCAACTTTGGCGTGATGTGCAACCAGGAAATCTAAACCAAAAATGACTTCTTAGCCATTTCTGACCATGGGAAGAAGTTTTATATCAACCTGGAAGTTAATATCCCACACTATCAAACAAAACCATTGAACTGAGTGAATCTACAAGAACCCCACCTGTGCCAGTTAATGCTAATAAGCATGGCAGATTTAAATATACTTTACCAGTATACTCTTACTTGCTACAGATACCTGAGATACAATCTCTTATAAAAATTTACACAACTTTCCTTTTACATTACTGGTCCAAAAAAGGTCTGCCACTGATTTTGCAATTATGCCAACTGGGAGAGTTGTACAATGCACACACTCCCCTGCTGCCCCATTTAACTGAGGGATGAGAGGTCCACCCTGAAATCATCTGCCATGCCTCTGCACATTTCTGTCATTATAGTTTTGCACAGAATGTCCAAAATATCTGCATATCTGGAACTACTCTTCTCTGGAATTACACTTCATATATCCTGTACAGCTACATGTAAAATGTTTAACATCCATATTAAATATTGCCTTCTTTTCCCATAGTTTGGTTAAAGTGTTTCAACACTCCTACAAATAATCTTTCATACTTAACTTTTGTGCCTGCTTTTCTTTGGATAGGTGATTTACCTCTTTGAAAATAAACATCCATTCCTTTTTGAAACATGTATGGTATTCATGTCTTGCATTATTAAGACAGTTCTTGTGGTACACTAATTAGTAAATGATGTAGCTGACACATTTGGATTTTATCTTTAAGCTATTTATTTACACAAAGACGTTCCCAGGTTTACTGTCACAAAATTGCATCCAGGACCAGTTTAAGACTGACCTAAGGCTGATGTGATACTAATTGAGCCAAGCTGAACTGTCATGGCCACCACAACTGGTGGTGCTTATATAAGGTGCACCAGTTCCAAAAGCTTTCTGTGTATTGTTTGTATTGTGCAGAATTAAACCTACATTTAAAACCTATGTGCTTTTATGAAACTGATTACAGAATTTAACAGAGGGAAACATTCCATGTGGGAAAAATATATTTAAAAAGAAAGATGATGAGACTTACCAAACAAAAGCGCTGGCAGGTCGATAGACACACAAACAAACACAAACATACACACAAAATTCTAGCTTTCGCAACCAACGGTTGCCTCGTCAGGAAAGAGGGAAGGAGAAGGAAAGACAAAAGGATATGGGTTTTAAGGGAGAGGGTAAGGAGTCATTCCAATCCCGGGAGCGGAAAGACTTACCTTAGGGGGAAAAAAGGACAGGTATACACTTGCACACACACACATATCCATCCACACATACACAGACACAAGCAGACATTTGTAAAGGCAAAGAGTTTGGGCCCTGTAAAAAAGGAGAAGGTGAATAGAAAGTAAAACTGCTGGCAAAAACAGAAGGAGGAAATAAGATGACAGAAAAGACTACGAAATGTAACAGTGACAATAACAATAACAATAACAATAACAAACGTGATTGTTGGGTTCAAATTAATGATATGAATATAACAGAGGGGAACATTCCACGTGGGAAAAATATATTTAAAAAGAAAGATGATGAGACTTACCAAACAAAAGCGCTGGCAGGTCGATAGACACACAAACAAACACAAACATACACACAAAATTATAGCTTTCGCAACCAACGGTTGCCTCGTCAGGAAAGAGGGAAGGAGAAGGAAAGACAAAAGGATATGGGTTTTAAGGGAGAGGGTAAGGAGTCATTCCAATCCCGGGAGCGGAAAGACTTACCTTAGGGGGAAAAAAGGACAGGTATACACTTGCACACACACACACATATCCATCCACACATACACAGACACAAGCAGACATTTGTAAAGGCAAAGAGTTTGGGCCCAAATTATATAAAAATGCAGTAAATGAAGCAGGCAAAAAGGAATACAAACGTCTCAAAAATGAGATCGACAGGAAGTGCAAAATGGCTAAGCAGGGATGGCTAGAGGACAAATGTAGGGATGTAGAGGCTTATCTCACTAGGGGTAAGATAGATACCGCCTACAGGAAAATTAAAGAGACCTTTGGAGATAAGAGAACCACTTGTATGAACATCAAGAGCTCAGATGGAAACCCAGTTCTAAGCAAAGAAGGGAAAGCAGAAAGGTGGAAGGAGTATATAGAGGGTCTATACAAGGGTGATGTACTTGAGGACAATATTATGGAAATGGAAGAGGATGTAGATGAAGATGAAATGGGAGATACGATACTGCGTGAAGAGTTTGACAGAGCACTGAAAGACCTGAGTCGAAACAAGGCCCCCGGAGTAGACAACATTCCATTGGAACTACTGACGGCCTTGGGAGAGCCAGTCCTGACAAAACTCTACCATCTGGTGAGCAAGATGTATGAGACAGGCGAAATACCCTCAGACTTCAAGAAGAATATAATAATTCCAATCCCAATGAAAGCAGGTGTTGACAGATGTGAAAATTACTGAACAATCAGTTTAATAAGCCACAGCTGCAAAATACTAACACGAATTCTTTACAGACGAATGGAAAAACTTGTAGAAGCTGACCTCGGAGATGATCAGTTTGGATTCCGTAGAAATACTGGAACACGTGAGGCAATACTGACCTTACGACTTATCTTAGAAGAAAGATTAAGGAAAGGCAAACCTATGTTTCTAGCATTTGTAGACTTAGAGAAAGCTTTTGACAGTGTTGACTGGAATACTCTCTTTCAAATTCTAAAGGTGGCAGGGGTAAAATACAGGGAGCGAAAGGCTACTTACAATTTGTACAGAAACCAGATGGCAGTTATAAGAGTCGAGGGACATGAAAGGGAAGCAGTGGTTGGGAAGGGAGTAAGACAGGGTTGGAGCCTATCCCCGATGTTATTCAATCTGTATATTGAGCAAGCAGTAAAGGAAACAAAAGAAAAATTCGGAGTAGGTATTAAAATCCATGGAGAAGGAATAAAAACGTTGAGGTTCGCCGATGACATTGTAATTCTATCAGAGACAGCAAAGGACTTGGAAGAGCAGTTGAACGGAATGAATGGTGTCTTGAAGGGAGGATATAAGATGAACATCAACAAAAGCAAAACGAGGATAATGGAATGTAGTCGAATTAAGTCGGGTGATGTTGAGGGTATTAGATTAGGAAATGAGACACTTAAAGTAGTAAAGGAGTTTTGCTATTTGGGGAACAAAATAACTGATGATGGTCGAAGTAGAGAGGATATAAAATGTAGACTGACAATGGCAAGGAAAGCGTTTCTGAAGAAGAGAAATTTGTTAACATCGAGTATAGATTTAAGTGTCAGGAAGTCATTTCTGAAAGTATTTGTATGGACTGTAGCCATGTATGGAAGTGAAACATGGACGGTAAATAGTTTGGACAAGAAGAGAATAGAAGCTTTTGAAATGTGGTGCTACAGAAGAATGCTGAAGATTAGATGGGTAGACCACATAACTAATGAGGAAGTATTGAATAGGATTGGGGAGAAGAGAAGTTTGTGGCACAACTTGACCAGAAGAAGGGATCAGTTGGTAGGACATGTTCTGAGGCATCAAGGGATCACCAGTTTAGTATTGGAGGGCAGCGTGGAGGGTAAAAATCGTAGGGGGAGACCAAGAGATGAATACACTAAGCAGATTCAGAAGGATGTAGGTTGCAGTAGGTACTGGGAGATGAAGAAGCTTGCACAGGATAGAATAGCATGGAGAGCTGCATCAAACCAGTCTCAGGACTGAAGACCACAACAACAACAACAACGAGGTGTGGGCTGTGGTGACATCACTGCTGCTTGCACTTTTTGGCAGCTGGGAACTTGTTGCCACAATAGCAGAAGGAAGCCAGAGCAGGTGGCAGTGGCTAAGGGAAGGGAAATGGATGGTGAGTGAGTGCTGGCTGGGTGAGATGCTGGTTGGGCCTCATGTAAAAATGTTCCTTTGAAGGAGCACCGCATTTCTGATGAGACCAATCAAACAATTAGGCACTCTTTTAATTTACAGTAGCACTCTTTTAATTTACAGCAAAGGGTTAGTGATGATGCTGTAAGAGTGCACTGTGTCAGTGGGCTCAAGTTTAGCAATGGTAAGGGTGACAATATTATGAGAAGGAAAGTTATTACTCACCATATAGCGGAGATGCTGAGTAGCAGATTGGCACAACAAAAAGACTCTCACAATTAAAGCTTTTAGCCTTTAAGACCTTTCTCAACAACAGACACACATACAAACACACACATACACACAATCATGGAAATACGACTCACACACATGACTGCAGTCTCAGGCAACTGAAACCACACTGTGAGCATCAGCAACAGTGCATGATGGGAGTGGTGACTGGGTGGGGATAAGGAAGAGACTGGGGCAAAGAGGGGGAGGGATAGTATGGTGAGGGTGGTGGATGGTGAAGTGTTGTTGGTTGTTGGTTTTATGGATGGCAGTGGAGGGGCTGGGGGGGGGGGGGGGGGGGGTAGCAGAAAAGTAGAGAAATAAAAAAGACTGGGTGTGGTGCTGGAATGAGGCTGTGTAGTTCTGGAATTGGAACAGGGAAGGGGCTGGATGGATGAGGACAGTGCCTAACGAAGGTTGAGGCCAGGAAGGTTATGGAAATGTACGATGTATTGCAGGGATAATTCCCACCTGCACAGTTCAGAAAAGCTGGTGTTGGCGGGAACGATCCATATGGCACTGGGCATGAAGCAGTCATTGAAATGAATGATATCATATTTGGCAGCAACTTCAGCAACAGGATGGTCCACTTATTTCTTGGCCACAGTTTGTCAGTGGTCATTCATGCAGACAGAGAGCTTGTTGGTATCATACCTATATAGAATGCAGCACAGTGGTTGCAGCTTAGATTGTAGACCACATGACTGGTTTCACAAGTAGCCCTGCCTTTGATACAACAGGTGATGTTAATGACCAGACTGGAGTAGCTGGTGGTGGGAGGATGTATAGGAGAGGTCTTACATCTAGGTATATTACAGGGGTATGAGCCATGAGTCAAGGTATTGGAAGCAGGGGTTGTAGAAGGATGGACAAATGTATTGTGTAGGTTTGGTGGATGGCGGAATATCAATGTGGGCTGGGTGGGAAGGATAGTGGTCAGGACATTACTCATTTTAGGGCATGATGAGAGGTAATCAAAACCCTGGAGGAAAATGTAATTCAGTTGCTCCAGTCCTGGGTGATACTGAGTTATGAGAGGAATGCTCTTCTGTGGCTAGACAGTTGGACTTCAGGAAGTTGTAGTGGTCCCTCCTGCTTTATTTCCTCGATGTCAATGTACTGCGCTGCTACACTGGCTGAAAAAATGGGTTGTGGATTCAGACCCTGACTACATCTACATCTACATCCATACTCCGCAAGCCACCTGACGGTGTGTGGCGGAGGGTACCCTGAGTACCTCTATCGGTTCTCCCTTCTCTTCCAGTCTCGTATTGTTCATGGAAAGAAGGATTGTCGGTATGCTTCTGTGTGGGCTCTAATCTCTCTGATTTTATCCTCATGGTCTCTTTGCGAGATATACATGGGAGGGAGCAATATACTGCTTGACTCTTCGGTGAACTTATGTTCTCGAAACTATAACAAAAGCCCGTACCGAGCTACTGAGCATCTCTCCTGCTGAGTCTTCCACTGGAGTTAATCTATCATCTCCGTAACACTTTCGCAATTACTAAATGATCCTGTAACGAAGCGCGCTGCTCTCCGTTGGATCTTCTCTATCTCTTCTATCAGCCCTATCTGGTACAGATCCCACACTGCTGAGCAGTATTCAAGCAGTGGGCGAACAAGTGTACTGTAACCTACTTCCTTTGTTTTCGGATTGCATTTCCTTAGGATTCTTCCAATGAATCTCAGTCTGGCATCTGCTTTACCGACGATCAGCTTTATATGATCATTCCATTTTAAATCACTCCTAATGCATACTCCCAGATAATTTATGGAATTAACTGCTTCCAGTTGCTGACCTGCTATTTTGTAGCTAAATGATAAGGGATCTATCTATCTATGTATTCACAGCACATTACACTTGTCTACATTGAGATTCAATTGCCATTCCCTGCACCATGCATCAATTCGCTGCAGATCCTCCTGCATTTCAGTACAATTTTCCATTGTTCCAACCTCTTGATACACCACAGCATCATCTGCAAAAAGCCTCAGTGAACTTCCGATGTCATCCACAAAGTCATTTATGTATATTGTAAATAGCAACGGTCCTACAACACTCCCCTGCGGCACACCTGAAATCACTCTTACTTTGGAAGACTTCTCTCCATTGAGAATGATATGCTGCAGTCTGTTATCTAGGAACTCTTCAATCCAATCACACAATTGGTCTGATAGTCCATATGCTCTTACTTTGTTCATTAAACGACTGTGGGGAACTGTATCGAATGCCTTGCGGAAGTCAAGAAACACGGCATCTACCTGTGAACCCGTGTCTATGGCCCTCTGAGTCTCGTGGATGAATAGTGCGAGCTGGGTTTCACACGACCGTCTTTTTTGAAACAATGCTTATTCCTACAGAGTAGATTTCTAGTCTCCAGAAAAGTCATTATACGTGAACATAATACGTGTTCCAAAATTCTACAACTGATCTACATTGGAGATATAGGTCTATAGTTCTGCACATCTGTTCGATGTCCCTTCTTGAAAATGGGGATGACCTGTGCCCTTTTCCAATCCTTTGGAACGCTACGCTCTTCTAGAGACCTATGGTACACCGCTGCAAGAAGAGGGGCAAGTTCCTTTGCGTACTCTGTGTAAAATCGAACTGGTATCCCATCAGGTCCAGCGGCCTTTCCTCTTTTGAGTGATTTTAATTGTTTCTCTATCCCTCTGTTGTCTATTTTGATATCTACCATTTTGTCACCTGTACGACAATCTAGAGAAGGAACTACAGTGCAGTCTTCCTCTGTGAAACAGCTTTGGAAAAAGACATTTGGTATTTCGGACTTTAGTCTGTCATCCTCTGTTTCAGTACCATTTTGGTCACAGAGTGTCTGGACATTTTGTTTTGATCCACCTACTGCTTTGACATAAGACCAAAATTTCTTAGGATTTTCTGCCAAGTCAGTACATAGAACTTTACTTTCAAATTCATTGAATGCCTCTCGCATAGCCCTCCTCACACTACATTTCGCTTCGCATAATGTTTGTTTGTCTGCAAGGCTTTGGCTATGTTTATGTTTGCTGTGAAGTTCCCTTTGCTTCTGCAGCAGTTTTCTAACTTGGTTGTTGTACCACGGTGGCTCTGTTCCATCTCTTACGATCTTGCTTGGCACATACTCATCTAACGCATATTGTACGATGGTTTAGAACTTTGTACACTGATCCTCAACACTATCTGTATTTGAGACAAAACTTTTGTGTTGAGCCATCAGGTACTCTGTAATCTGCTTTTTGTCACTTTCACTAAACAGAAAAATCTTCCTACCTTTTTTAATATTTCTATTTACAGCTGAAATCCTCGATGCCGTAACCGCCTTATGATCACTGATTCCCTGTTCTGTGTTAACTGTTTCAAATAGTTCGGGTCTGTTTGTCGCCAGAAGGTCTAATATGTTATTGCCACAAGTTGGTTCTCTGTTTAACTGCTCAAGGTAGTTTTCAGATAAAGCACTTTAAAAAATTTCACTGGATTCTTTGTCCCTGCCACCCGTTATGAACGTTTGAGTCTCCCAGTCTATATCCAGCAAATTAAAATCTCCACCCATAACTATAACATGGTGGGTAAATCTACTCAAAATATTTTCCAAATTATCCTTCAGGTGCTTAGCCACAACAGCTGCTGAGCCAGGGGGCCTATAGAGACATCCAATTACCATGTCTGAGCCTGCTTTAACCGTGACCTTCATCCAAATCATTTCACATTTCGGATCTCCGTCAATTTCCTTCGATACTATTGCACTTCTTATCGCTATAAACACACCTCCCCCTTCACTGTCCAGCCTGTCTCTGCGGTATACATTCCAATCTGAGTTTAGGATTTCATTACTGTTTACGTCTGGTTTCAGCCAACTTTCTGTCCCTAGTACTATATGGGCGTTGTGACCGTTTATTAATGAGAGTAGTTCTGGGACCTTTCTATAGACGCTCCTGCAGTTTACTATTAGCACATTAATATTGTTATTCCCTGTTGCATTTTGCCTACTCCTACCTTGCCGCGTCTCAGGAGGCGTCTAGTCGGGCCTAGGGAGGGAATTCTCTAACCTAAAAAACCCCCATGTGCACTCCACATGTACTCCGCTACTCTTGTAGCTGCTTCTGGCGTGTAGTGCACTCCCGACCTATTCAGGGGGACCCTACATTTCTCCACCCGATACCGGAGGTTGAGAAATTTGCACCCCAGATCTCCACAGAATCATCTGAGCCTCTGGTTTAAGCCTTCCACTCGGCTCCAAACCAGAGGACCGCGATCGGTTCATGGGAACGATACTACAAATAGTTAGCTCTGATTCCACCCTGCGAGTAAGGCTTTCCGCCTTCACCAATTCCGCCAACCGCCTGTACGAACTGAGGATGACCTCTGAACCCAGACCGCAGGAGTCATTGGTGCCGACATGAGCAACAGTTTGCAGTCGGGTACACCCAGTGCTCTCTATCGCCGCCGGCAGGGCCTCCTCCACATCTCGGATGAGACCCCCCGGCAAGCAGACAGAGTGAACACTGGCCTTCTTCCCCGACCTTTCCGCTATTTCCCTAAGGGGCTCCATCACCCGCCTAACGTTGGAGCTCCCAATAACTAATAAACCCCTCCCCCCGTGTGCCTGCTCGGACCTTGCTGAAGGAGCAGCCACATGTCCACTCACAGGCAGAGCTGGCAATGCCACATGGCCAGCCTCCACATTTACCCTCCGCCTCGTGCGCTGCAAACGCCGCTGAACCCGCCACTCCCCTTCAGGAGAGGGTGGCCCAACCGCGCCCGGTACCCGCGAAGATGTCTCAACAGCAGGGACAGTGGGTGAAGCATGTAACACCTGGGGTGTACCATGCGACGCACCAGACTCCCCACTGCCACTACACTCCGAGGCAGCAGCCTGAAGACGGCTGACCGCGGCCATCAACACGCTCAGCTGTTCGCGAACAGTGGCCAGCTCCTCCTACGTCCGTACACAGCAGTCACACATCCTATCCTACTGCAAATTATGTAGCCGACAGGTGCACAGTTGTATTTCATAGTACTTTAATTTCACTGTTCACAGCCCCCAATAATAAAGGTTTTGTTTTTCCCAGATCCTCCACTGCCAAATGGGTGAGCCCATCAAAACTTAACAAAACCATGATCGAAGTATGAGGCTGCACATGATAGTGATAGGAAGCTAGTGGAGGCTAAACAGTGGACATTGTAAAGGGAATGTAAACCCTACGATGTATTGAATTATCTGATACCTGTCTATAATTATGATGAATTGAAGTATTTGATACCTGTCAATAACTAATCAGAGAATCTATTACTAACAAAGATGGACAGTAATTTCAACATATTGTAAATAGTTTTTAAATTCCCATCCAGGGACAATATAATATTGTGCCCCTCCCATGATGTAATAAAATACTATTTTCTTTTTCTATTGTAGTATTAAGATTTAATACTATAATTTAAGCACTAAGTCAATGAACTGTGCTGGAAGTCAGCAAATATGTACGCCCAGAATAATGTGAGTGGCATATCATTATTGTCTGTGTCTTTTTCTATATAATAATGTGTGCCCATCTTTTCCTCTTCTTTTTTTTTAATCGTGTGCCTGTCTGACAGCATCTTGTGCTAACAGGCTCCTATTTTCTTCCATTTTGTTCAAATGAACTAAACTTCTATTCCTGTTAGGAATTTATTTAATAATTCCATTATTGTCACCAATTGCGGCTACTGATAGGATCTTATTATGAATACTTTGTTCTTATGGTCCAGAGTTGAGCTAAGATTATTGTAATTTTTAAGTATTTTGCCGAAATACGGCACAATTCTTTGTTATGTTCAAAACTGTGAGAATTATTCACAAAATGTTAGATTTCAGTACAAAAAAACTTATTTTGTTAAATAATAATTGCTTAATTCAACATTTCTACTTTCATTTCATAGTAGAAATCACAAATTCCCAATTTATAAATGTTATAGAATTTTTTTACTACATTTTTTTCTTACGATGCCAATGCGATACTCATGAGATTAAATTAAATCATTCTGAATCTCTTGCAAGGTGAGAAGCTAATTAGGAATTTCTTTGAAATTACAAAAACACAAATTAAACGCTTTTCAGCACACTACAAGTCTACTGATGTTCACTTCAAGCAATAAAAGGTAAAAAAGAGTAGAATAAACTAGGAAGTGAAGTGATCATCTTATGCATTCGATAGTATTGTGTGCATTTTCTGATAAAAATAATTTTTGTTATGAAAAGTACAAAGTGGTGTGTGTGAAATACTTGATTCACTTACTTTTAGTTTATTATAAGAAGTGATAGCTCTAATTAATTGTGTGTGACATTTAATTAATAAAAATAACCAGTCTTATGCTCATTTTTTAAAAATAAAAAATCATCAATAATTGAATACATTAAGTTGAAGAAATTCTGCTTAGTAATCACAAAATGCTAATTTGTCCAAATTATGATAAGAATATTAGATTTTGTCAGTCTGCAATTTTGAGTCATAATTAGTTTGAAATATTTATTCAATTGCTGAATTATAACAAATATATGAATATACTTAAGCTCATTTTACATCCATTACAATTTACGCTAATTGAAGCATAAATTTCCATAATGCCATAATCATATCCACCCATATTTATAAAATACATTAGTTAAAGCTTTAGTATACTATACATAAAAATAAATTAAAATATGTTTGAGTCTGATCTTTCTACAAATAATTTGCATTTCTTAGACAAAAACTGGGATCCATTATCTGGTAATATAACTTTCATATTTTTCAGCATGTCTAAAATAACATTTTCCAATTCTTGAAATCATGTCTCCACTTTTAGCTTTTCTCACTGGATACAATTTAATAGATTTAGTTAATACATCTATCATGACAAAAATGTAATAATGTCCATCTTTACTTTTTGGCTGGGACCTGTATCGGTCGACAGCAATTAAAACCAGAGGTTTTTCAGGAATACTGCTTTTGTTTCACCTTGACATGTGGTATTGTTTACTTTGACTTGGTGACACTTATCATGGATTGTCACTCTTTTCTTACATTTTTAGTTAATAACCATAGTTTTTGTATGTATTTAATTAACTTTTCTGCTCTTTCTCTTGCCAATAGAATTTCCAGTTATCAGAGTCTACAACTTTTCTCCTAAAAAGTGTCAGCTTAAGTAACTCATAATATTTGTCCAATTTCTCATACTTTTTTTACCTAAAAAGTTTTTTGCAAGTCTCCACTTGGGTTCATTGTTCTGACTTTCATAATTTTGCTGCACATAAACATATTAATTTTTCAGTCATGAATGTTTTTCGTATACTATATTCTGAATTTGTTTCCCTTATCTTGGTCAAAAGTTTCATTAATTCCTGCTAGTGTCTGCCTCAACAAAGCATCTGTAACAATGTTGTCAAACCCTTTGGTGGACTTAAGCTCATAATCAAACAATTACAAGTACATCACTCATCTAGTAAACTTATTACCACTAAGTCTGTGCTCCTGAAAACAGCTTACGATTTTGTAATCTGGATACATTTTTACCTTGTTTCCAAGCAAATAAGTTCTAAATTTGATGGGTATCCATTGTATTACTGACATTTCTTTTTCAGTAACTGTGTAAAACTTTTCATGTTTCAAAAGCATTCTACTTGGAAATGCAATTATACAATGAAGAAATTCTGAGCCCACTCAAAAATTACTACTGTCAGTGTGTACACAAAACAGT
This sequence comes from Schistocerca cancellata, assembly GCF_023864275.1. Taxonomy (NCBI): domain Eukaryota; kingdom Metazoa; phylum Arthropoda; class Insecta; order Orthoptera; family Acrididae; genus Schistocerca; species Schistocerca cancellata. Next base: position 883,947,748 of record NC_064626.1, read on the forward strand.
AAACTAAATTAGGTCTGACCAATAAATTCTGGTTATTTATTTCTTACTTGATTTTCTTAGAAGTCTCTTGACACTTTTCACTCCATATTCAAACAGTGGTTTTTCTGAGCAAGTTGGTTAGAAGAGGTGCATTTAAACTTTGTTCATTTATGAATAATCTGTAAAAGCCACATAATCAGTAGAAGGACATGAATTGTTTTCTGTTATAAGGAGCTTGAAACTCTGAAATAGCTTTCATTTTCTCTGGGTCTGCCAAAATTCCTTTGTCACTAGTAGCATACCCTATGCATTTTAATTCAGTTATTTTGAATTTACATTTTCCTAGTTTCAGTGTCAGTCAACCTTGTCTAAGCTTTTCACATACTGTCTCAAAAGTCCAATGTGTCCATTCCAGTTTTGCCCAGTTATTGAAACATAATCTACATAAACTGTTTGTTTAGATGCATGTTCATGCCTAGTAACTTGACCTAACATTCTAATGAATTTTGCTACAAATGACTTCAAACCAAAAAGTACCACATAATATTAGTAACATTTTCCTCCATAGGCAAAAGCAGTATACTTTCTAGACTCTGGTGGTAAAGGAACCTGGTGAAAACCTGATGTTAAATCTGAACTTGACTGAGTGTACAATTTTGAGTTTATGTAATAGTTCATCATTGTTCTCAGGTCGATCTGTTGCTAAGTACAAAAATTTATTCAAATGTCTAAAATACACAACTAACCTCATCCCTCCATCCTTCTTTGACCCAACCACAGGTCAATTATTGTAAAAACTGACAGTTTTTTTTCAATAATATCACACAATTCCATTTTTAAACACTTTCTCAACTGTAGCTCATTTGCCAATAAGCTGGATGCCACATATTGTTTTATGAAAAATGATTGTTGTGGCTTTACTAAGTTCATTGAAATTTTTTGCATATCCCTGGAATGTCATTAAAAACTTCACTATATTCCCACAGTAAATATGTTAAAATATATTTTTGTTCATCTGTAAGTGGTCTTGTTTCTGAAATTTTTGTGGACACAAATATCTTAAAATCTGATTCGTCTATGTCTAAACCTGGTATACCTCTTTCTACTTATTCTCTTTATCTTGAAAATTTTATGCTGTTGATGTTATTGCTATGACAAATTAATCTGATTTAATAAAACTGATACAAACACTTTTCCATTTGGTGTTGTTATGAAAAGTTTCTGGCCCTCCCACTTTGTCCCCACCCCCACAAGTCAAAGCCTTCACTCAGGCTTCTTATCCAAGATATTCCTAGTGCAAAGTCTTCGCTAAGGTCAGGTATAATTAGACATCCATGTGTAAAAGTTATTCCTTCAGTAGTAAAGGTTAGCAAAGATTGATTTTTTGCTGCCTTGCTGTGTCTTCCTGATGCACCTTTCATTTCTACACCAACTACAGGCTTCTCAATACAATCTTTTTATGTCTTACATTTTTGAATAATGTTTTTGATATTGCTGTCACCTGACTGCCCATGTCTATAAGACACTGCCCTCTCAAAAACCATTCTGTATTTTGATAAAAGGACTAGTATGTTCACCAGTTTTTTCCAGAATTAATATCTTCATGTGACAGATAACACTCAGTTTCCTTGAAACTTTGACCTTCAGCTTTGTTGTTACATGTACTATTATCATCTGTGTCATGCACTTCCATTTCTTTCAGTAAAAACTATCATCATTATCACTCTTACCAAAAATTTTAACAGTCCAGTTATTTTCAACTGTTTAGCATTGTTCAGCACAACTTATCAGCAATAGTATACTTAATCTTACTCCACCAATCAGGACACAGACTTTTATACACATTGGTAATCATATTTCTGACTCCTTTAGTGATAACATCACTATTCATCCATATATCATAAAGAAATAATAAACTTTTTCACATTTTGTCAGGTCACATACCTTCACTGTCATACTTGATAACTAGAATATCATTATCCACACATGGTTTTCCACAAGAAATTAAATTATAGATTGCACTAGCTGCTACACTGTCTTTAATATTTCAAATCTCTCATAATGTCCTGGGTGTTTCCGCAACACTTTTACAATTACTAATGTCCTTGTCGATGCGCAGTGATTCTAATTCTTCCTAGAAACAAATAAAATATCTCTCTTCTTTCTCACCTTCAGTAGTGTGGAGATTGATTGGAACAAGATGATTAAACTTTAACTGTGCACATTTATTATTATATCTGTATTGCAGTTAGTAGCTTACTTAATATTAATAATTAATGAGTCCTGCTTTTGCTTTCATGAGCTTCTGAATTTGTTGTGATGTAGATTTGACCAGGTTAGAGCAAATGTTTCATAGTTTATGATCATGAAACCACACTTTCACCATATGCGTTCTTTTGCTGAACAGTCCATTATACCAAGACTCCTTTTCACAGAAGTTCACAATTGAATTACCAGGCCACTGAAGTACATTAGTTTTCTTCCACAAACATGTTGACTGCTTTAGAAATGTGACTTGGGCCAGATCATGTTGAAATGTTCTCCACAATTTGCCAAGGTCTGTAGGAATGGCACAATATTGTGCCTAAGAATTTCCATGTGTTTGGTGGCTCCATCATTCCATCAGCTGTAACTCATGCCCCCGAGCCACTTGCAGTGAAGAGACCCCAAAACATTTTTTTGTGAGGGTGTCTTACAATCTGTTCATGATGCTCAGCTGTCAGTGCATCATGGGTGCTTGGCATGACAACTCTTGCCCTGCATATTTGAACAATAAAATATTTCTCATCATTGAAAATTAAATGTTTCCAGTCATTGGTCGTCCAAAATTTATATATTTTGACCCATGCCAACTGTTTTTGCTTCATGACAAATGTTAACAACTGCTTCTTTAATGACTTTCATGCCTTCCAGAGCCTACACTGTACCATTGAAGAGTCAGTTAACCCCAATAGCCAATAAATCTCTGTGTAGGTCCTTATCTGTCTTGTGAGGATGAATTCTGCTCTTCACAAACAGAGTTTTATCAGTTCTAGGCATGTTTTTTTTGTTGTCATTCAGAACTGCCTTTTCTCTTTGGAGACAGTAATGCAGTATCACTATATGCCCTAATAAGTCCTAAAACACTAAATTTTCCCTCATCAACAACAGAGGCAATGTCTGTTATTATCATAAATGTGTGTTCATGAAGAGCAGCTACTTTTGCTCACTTTGTAGATGAAACATCCATTTTAACACAAACATGAAGTTTTCCTGTTGAGAACACAGAAATAACATATGCTGTTGCTACACACACCAGCTCACAACTGAATTGGAGGGGACCTACTATTGTTATTCATAGTCGAGGGAACAAATAGTCTACCAGGAGTCCAGCAACAGTGTGGATAAAATTTGTTATAGCAAATTAACTTCAATTCTTAGTAAAGTATGAGTTTTTCCTAATTAATTAGCACACTATTGTGTTGCTAATAGACCATAGCCTTCAGTTTCATGAACATCACAGTCATCATCATCATTTTCATACCTCACTGTTTCAGCATTGTTTGTACATTCACATTGAAACCTTTTTCAGTTAACACATTGTTCACACCTTGCTACCTGATTTTTCCATAAGCTCTTTAATTCCTAAGTCATCACTTGGATCAGTTTCCTGTTCATTTTCTGACATGTGACAAGATTCTATCAATTCATGAAATTCTGATATTACATGTGTGTCAATTGTTCTTACCTGTCTCTTTCAGTCTGGTTGATTTAAAAATTTCTTCTTCAACAGATATTACATTAATAGGATGGTACACATTTTTAAAATAATTACTGATTATTTCACTAGAATGTTTATATCCTATGGCATTACTATTGGCCCATTTATTACTCTGTTCATTGCCCCTTAAATTGCATACTGTCAGTGGAGTGATACTAGTTTCCCACTCATTGATTTATTTAAAAAACCTATATTCTCAAATCCTGATATCCAGGCCAATTTCGATTTCTGCTGTCGAAACCTTTATTGCCATTTTTATACCAATGATATTTTTGCTGTCCCTTTGACTGAACATTATTACTATTGTGATTATTATGTTCTCTTCTGTCATTATAAGCATTTCCCCAGGTTTCATTCCCTCCCCTCTATTGACAGCTGTGATTGATTTGATGTTTTCTACCCATTTTATCCATAATCCTGTCTAAATTGTCCACATATTTTTAAAATGTGATTCCTGGGCCATCTGGCCCATGCACTACATTCCATTAATTCTCATTTAACAATCTTCTGTGTCATCTCATAAAATGGTTTGTCAAAGTGAGCTAATTTCTTTATCTGATTTTCATAAAACTGTTTCATGCTATCATGTTTTTCCCTGTAATTCGACCATGTAGGAATTCAGGTAGCAGTGAATAAGAAATATATTCAAATACTAAGGCTATAAATTACACACACTAACACTTTATGAACTCTTGTACAAGTGTTATAATCAGAGTACACTTTTCACCATAGCATGAGACAAGAGAACAATAGCAGACAGGACAACAAAGACAATAATTTTCAAAGATGCACAGTTGTTTGTTGTATCTTTTGTTGGTACTAGCAGTTGCTGTTGATGTCAGCAGTCATCACCACAACAAACAATTCAAAAATTAAGTTTTTGACTTGGCTTGTTGAGTTTGTGATCATAACTCAAAGAAATTTTTTGTTCAGAATCTACATATGACATGTCTGCAAAAAAGTTCGATTTTCCCATGATATTTCTTCCCCTTTATGAAATTTCTTTAAAATGTTGTAAAAATCAATTGGCTGTAAATTATCTTTAGCTGAAACGTTTTTCACTGTAGTATTAGAATGCAAGGTGCATGATTTCTGAAAAGATTTCTACTAACAACTTCATTGCTTAGATCTTCAAATTTCTTATTAATCAAAGAAACTCTGTTTTACAGATTTGTTGCATTATTTCTACTCACTGCTTCATTTCAACACTAGTTTCAATAGGGGAGATCCAAATTTATAAATTTTCATCCACTTTTTTTTTATTTTAGTGTAAAGTTTTTCAAAAGCAGTTTTAATTTTCTGCTGATAAGTCACTAGTTTGTCCTTGACTTGTTTGATTTCACTGCTCAAATTAAACCCTGTTTTCCTCACTCTTGTTTCCACTCATAAAATTCTAATTTCAATAACTTCTAACTTCTCCCCAAATTCTTGAATCTACAGTTCCAATGACTGTACCAGACTTGCAACTACTATTATCAGCCAGAATGATTATTCCATGCCTTTTGAGTATTCCCCATTTCTTAACATATCCAGAAGGATATTTGGGTTTTAGTTCAAAATAAGTATGTGAAGTAACTTGTTGCAGGCACTTTATCTTTCACATAGAACATTCTCATTGTTCTGAACACTTTGTTGCATGCACTTTATCTTTCACATGAAACATTTAAGTCTCATTGTTCTAAAACAGTGCAGTTTTAACATTCAGATATGTTTGAAACGCAGAATATGACATGAGACATACAGTACAACAACTTACTGACAACCACATACAAGTTATTTAAACTAACACAAAAGGTCAAAGATATATTTTATCCATACATCAAGGAAAGTCTGTTTTGAAAGTCCATACTGGTAATCAAAAACTCCACTATCAAAGACTTTAAGTGTAATTACTTTTGAGTAACCTACTTTTGAAAGAAATCCAGTACATGAAAAGTAATTAAAGTTTTGGAAAATAATAAAATAAATTTTATTTATGTTAAATTCATGTTTGAACATATATTTTGTATATTAGTGTTCAAAGCTGTTTCACACATGTCATTAAAACTACACCAAATGCAAGATAACAATTCTGAACTTACCTGAACAATCCAGTACTGGTGTGTTATTTGAGCCATTGATAAGTTCCATTATAAACTCAGACTTGGATTATAGAAAGATGCAAAAAGAAATTCGCCATGCCCTTTCAGAGGAACCATCCTGGCATTTGCCTAAAATAATCTGAGGAAATCACAGAAAGCTGGATTTGGGGACAGGGATCTGAACTGTTGTCCCCACAAGGATGAGTCCTGTGTGCTATCCACTGCACCACCACACTCAATACGGAATGGCCAAAGTATGATACAAGAGAACCTTTTCAATTGCTTAGTGTCTGTTCTTCATTGTACATTACTTGAATAATGATGTCCTTTTTTTATTTTTACTACCTGTTCAGGATTAGATAAGAGCACAATATACAAACAAATTTTTTAAAAAAAAATATTGATTTTTACATATTTACTTTCATTATATTTCAGGTTCAGTGAGCAAATCCAGCAGTAATGTTTCCAAGACTCAATTACTTAGGCCTTTGTCTGTAACTACATTTACAAAAAGTTTTCCTCCTAATGAAATTTTAAGGGGACTTGGATACTTCAGTGAAGGAACTGTAGATTCCAAAGGAAAAAGGAAAGAGCCCTTTACCTGGGGTAAAGTAAGTAAAACTGATATTTTTTATTCAAAATAGTCATAATTGTTTGCGTTATTAATTTACATGAGTGAATTTCAAGCAGAAACAAGTTACCATAATAGTCACTGATTTTCAACGCTTGGCATAAATGCTATTATTATTTTTATTATTACCTTTTCTATATGCTAGTTACAGCTCAGCACGGTCTGTCAGTGTTGGAATGGATACAACACAAAAACAGCCACAGAAACATTCTTGAATAAAGCTTTTAGTCTGCAGTGCAGGCTAAATTTTTATGAAACTTACTGACAAAGTAGAACTATTTTCCCATAGGACTTAAACATCCCTGCCTATCTCAGGCAATGCTTTTTGTATTGGACTTATTGAGGCATATCTTGTGGCTTCCCTAACAACCTCAGTTTTGAGTTTTCATCTGACACAATGTAACCTCCCTCTCCCCAATTATTCACAAATATAAAACTCAATATTCTGTTGAAATATGCAAGTAAAAAATGATCCTTTTTGCACTCTTCTAGCTGTTTGCATGCTACTTAGTGCATCTTTTTACAGATCTTCATCAAAAAGTTGTTCATCAGGTTACCTTCCATAAGCAAAGTGGGTACACTCACTGACTGTTGTGTGATTTATAAATTATAGAGTGCAGCAATCAGTTGTCCTCTTTCCCTAGGTTTATTATGCAAATCCAGATTTCGGTTAGTGCCTACCCATTATCAATGCAACATTTTCTAATCTCAGTGCATGTTAGTTCCCTGTTGTTCGTGCATCAGTCACAGTTCTTTGAGCCATTGATGAACTAACACTCTGCATGTAATTTACTTTATACATAATCTACATGTGCCAGCTAGAATATTCTGGAAACCTCTATTGTCATGTTAGCTACAATATAAACATACAGTTTTATTAACAGTGAGAATTTGGATAAATTTGAACATCTTTATGCATATAAAAACCTAAAAGTAGAAATAGCTATAAAATATATGTGAATAATCCTGAATTAGAAATCACTGTCTCCAGAATGCAACACATGAAAAATTTATTTCCAATTTGAAGTATTGTGATTTTGGTATCAAATGAGATGGTTTTTAGTGAAGTTAACTACAGTACTTTAATTAAAGAGCTGGCTATTTCCCAATGAACAATAAATTATAGTCTGGAATAACTGAGATAAAACTTGAACAAGTAAATTCAAAATGAAGCCAACACAACCGATATTCAGCATGTTGAACAGAAAGTCTTCTGCCCATAATGTTAAAGTCCTTTATTTTTTAAAGGACATGACAAGTTTCACAGTCTTAAGAATGCATTATCAGGTGATCTGTACATTTTAGGAATAACATATTTTTTGCTTCAGAAAAACCAATTTAAAAAAATAAGTGGTCATATTGACATAAGGCCACTAGGAACAGTGTACTTAAATTATCTTTTATATCATTGTAGTGCACAGGAAAGCCAGTTATAGCCAGATCTCAGTGATCATTGTTAAAGCAATAAAAATAAGTAATTCACAGTAAAGTGATGACCCAAGTTGAAATGAGTAATCCTGAAAAGCAATCTATAAAATAAGGGCATCTCAGTAACTATGAAAAACATAAGAAAGTGGAAAGCTATAGGTACTGTAAGGACACACAAATAAATCAAAGTCAAATAAACATAGTCTAACTTCAAGTAAGAACCACATAAGAAAGAAGCAAGGCTAAACAAACATACATTATGTATAGCCTGCTCTGAGTGGCAACATGGCATCAAACTGAGCTAAACTGGTAGAAAGCTGTTATGAGACCATGCAGGAAATGACAAGTGCATAAAGTTACAGAAGAGCAGACTCATGTGTACCAATGAGTGGCTCAACACTGGTACTAAACAGACTCATGTGTACCAATGAGTGGTTCAACAATGTTATTAAATGAATCCCCCAGCAAGCAAGGGGATAATTATACTGATATCTAAAGGTAGTGCACAAAGAATATTCTTCTAGGAACTAATGAACTACTTAATTAAACAATCAAACTTAGCCAAAATGTTTCTGTGCAAAAACTCATCTGAGCATTAAGTGTTTGATCAAGAAATTTTGTCAGTAAGCAATAAGCCTCCAATTTTTCCAAAATATTAAGTGTATTTCCACTGTTTTCTTGATACAGTATCTGAAGATTATATTCGCCAAACTCACAGCAATTTTGAAGTATGCTTTCAAGAGCACATTAATAACCCAGGCTCCAAATAAATATACTGAGCGAGGTGGCGCACTGGTTAGTACACTGGACTCACATTCGGGAGCATGACGGTTCAACCCCGCATCCGGCCATCCTGATTTAGGTTTTCCATGATTTCCCTGAATTGCTTCCGGCAAATGCTGGGATGGTTCCTTTGACAGGGCATGGCCAATGTCCTTCCCCATCCTTCCCTACTCCAATGAGACCGATGACCTCACTGTTTGATCTCTTCACCCAAATCAACCCAACCCAATCCAAAACAGCCTTAAGTATCCATCTGCAGGAAAGTGGGCATTCAGTTACAGATATTCCTTCTAATCTAATAAAACTTGGTGATCTTGGAAGTACACGGTTTATTACAGGGTGACAATTATTGAACTATATGAAATAAAACGATCATAACTTCTGAATGATTTGCGATAGGACCTTCAATCTGCGTGGTTGGCAGCAGGGTATGATGAGAATTAGTATGCACAGTATGGTTTGGTTTAGTGGCAAAGCCTACTTTCATTTGGATGGATTCAACAATAAGCAAAATTGGCGCATTTCGGGGACTGAGAATCCACATTTTGCAATTGAGAAGTCTCCTTAGCCTCATTGAGTGACTGTGTGGTGTGCAGTGTCCAGTCAGGAAATAATCGGTAAGGTATTTCTTGATGGCAAGGTGACTACCAAACAGTATGTGAAGGTTCTGGAAGATGATTTCACCCTTATTATTCAAAGTGACCCAGATTTTGACAAGATGCGGTTTATGCAAGACAGAGCTTGACCCCAATGAAGCAAGAAGATGTTTGATGCCGTGGTGGAGCACTTTGTAGACCACATTCTGGCTCTGTGGTACTCAGAGGCCACTAGCATGGGCTTCAATTGACCACCATATTCTCTGGATCTGAATACATGTGACTCCTTTTTGTTGGGCTATGTTAAGGACAAGGTGTACAGCAATGACCCCAAACCCATTGCTGATCTGAAAACAGCCATTCACGAGGTCACCAACAGCATTGATGTTCAGATACTTCAGCAGGTCATGCAGAATTTCACTAGGGTAGAGAGAGAGATAGAGAGAGAGAGAGAGAGAGAGAGAGAGAAGCAAACATATAAGAGAAAAATTGACATGGAATTGACTGAAACAAAAGACATAACTATGACTGCAGAATTAATGAAACAGAGGTAAGCAGGACATATAGTCAGACAAACTGATGGTACTTGGATTTCAAAAGATTAAAATACCTCACATGACAGCCTAATGGAAAAGTGGTAGATGTGCACTGGGGTGTCAACAACAGGCTTCCCTTGATGAAATTCTTTATTGGATAAGAACTTCTTTATTTCTTCTATAGGGGATGATGTAGGCATATGTCACCACACTGCAGGTGCACAACTGCAGTCTAACCAGGATCAAAGCGAACCTGCATTAATCTTTATGTAATTGATTCTCCTTCTGTTAAGTCCAGTTCTTCACTAGCACATCCTTTCTGCTAACAAGAAGTAGTGCCAAGAGTATTTTGGATACAGAAGAATTACCATTAGATACAGATCTGACAAAACACAAAGTTTAATGTTCACTGCCTGGAACCAGAAACAATAATGGTACAAATTAATTACCTCATTTTATTAGCAAGACATTGTATTCTTGCGTGTATGGTTCTCAGTAATGTCTTCTGTGTTGACTGTCACCCGCTAGTGACCAGTTGGACTCCAGTAGTGCTCTGTAGACCTGCTGCTGCACTGTCAGCTCAGCAGTGGAACACCTTGTATGGACTCAATTTTAGAAAATGAAACAAATAACAAAACATAGTATTTTAAATACAACAATTCATTAAAATTTATAGTACATAATAAACATAGATTTATACTTGCTTGGCATCACTCAGTGAAGATATCAGTGTTTCACATGGTTATCGTAAACACTGCAGATGATATTAGAAAACATGCAGTAGCAACTTTAAAGAATGTTATGCATGGATAAACACATAATAATAATAATAATTATTATTACTAAACATCAAATAATAAAGAACAGCCTCTAGCAGTAAAAGAGTTACAAGATGCTGTAAACATCATTTTCCTGAACACAGCAGTTTACAATTTATAAGCTGAAGTTTTATGTTCTATAATATATATTTTACATTTTAACACGTTTAACATTTGTTAATACACAAGCCCCCCTCCCCCATGAAATGTGGATATTGCTGTTGATGGGGTGGCTTACACGCCTCAGGGATACAGATAGCTCTACTGTAGGTACAACCTCATTGGAGGGTATCTATTGAGAGGCCAGATAAACATATGGTTCCTGAAGAGGGGCAGCAGCCTTTTCAGTAGTTGCAGAGGGAACAGTCTGGATGATTGATTGATTCGGCCTTGTAACATCAACCAAAACAGTCTTGCTGTGCTAGTACTGTGAATGGCTGAAAGCAAGGGGAAAAATAGCTGTAATTTTTCCCAAGGACATGCAGCTCTACTGTATGGTTAAATGATGATGGTGTCCTCTTGGGTAAAATATTCCAGAGGTAAAATAGTCCCCCATTTGGATCTCTGGGCAGGGATTATTCAGAGGATGTCGTCATCAGGAGAAACAAAATGGGCATTCAACAATCGGAGCATGGAATGTTACATCCCTTAATTGGGTGTGTAGGTTAGAAAATTTAAAAAGGAAAATGGATAGGTTGAAGTTAAATATAGTGGGTATTAATGAAGTTCAGTGGCAGGAGGAACAGGATTTCTGTTTAGATAAATACAGGGTTAACGATGTAGGAGAAGACAGATTGCGACTTAGGCAGGCACAACAAAAAACTCTTACATAAAGCTTTTGGCCATAGCCTTCATCAGTAAAAGAGAGACACACACCATTCACACACACAAGCAAGCACACCTCATGCACACACGACCGCCAAATCCAGCATCTCGGGCTGGAATGCCAATCTGACCCGAGATATTTCCAGAATGAATAAATATATTGAGGATGTCTAACAGTAATGGAAATTCCTGGATGGAGCAATGCATAAAACAGGGGAAAGGCCACCACTCAACTGTATTTTATCAATGGGTGGAACACAATAATATACACACCAGCATTCAAGCACTAGGTCTTTTTACAGCAGTAGAGCTCACAATCACACCCCCATTCAGAGAGTCAAATGCATACTCTCATGGCCATGGGAATGTGTATTTTGGTGCCTATATGGTTGTGTGCAAATGTGTGCACTGTTGCTGGAAAAGGATCTAATGCTTGAAAGCTAGTGTGAATGTTGTTTTCTGTTATGTGTAACTGTACTCCACACATCTAATTGCTACAGGTGAGTGGTTGCCTTTCCTTTATCTTATGTATAAATATAACGAGGTAAGTTTTTTCCATGTTATAGTGGACAATATATTGATTTTCCTGATGTTTATAAATAAATTTAACATTTTTACTTGCTGACTTATGACACTAACTTTATTTTTATGTAATGAAACAATATACTTTTTTATGTGGCATTTATGAGAAACTTCTTAGAGAGCTTCAGTGACAAGGTGTAGGGGACTTGATCATATAGTATCCAGATAACAGTGCTGCAAATCACTCTCCAACTGTCAGCAAAGGTTCCACAAAAGTCTACCCTATTACAACAAATGTAAGCATACGCTTAACTCAGGTATGGTTCTTGTGTTTATGTGGGCTTGAAGCCCATCTGGCTGTGTTCTGCTGTTGTAGCAATCAGATATCTTACTCTACAGTGAATGTCCCCAAACTTTTAGAACAGCAGTATGGTTGTATGGTAAAAAGTATGCAGATCATGCCAAACACTCATTATCTGTCATTGAAAACATTAGAAAAAATGTTCTACACACTGGAAGTGTTGAGAATAAAATATTCCAAGAAAAAAAAAGAGCAACTGATGAAAGAAATGACACCAACATTTTAGCAGCAGTAACACACAAACACAAATGTCACTAGGAGGCATCTCAAAGTGTGACAGTGTTCAACCAACAAGAGTTCTGCAAACAGTACATTCCATCTCATTTCATTCTCCTCACATTTTGCTGTATCTACAGCTTTATGGCAATGTTTTCCAGAATTGGTTACATTTCTTTGAAATTATTTATGAAAAATGCAAAGTTATGTAACATATGTATGTAAAATTTTGTTTAAGTAAGAAGCATCATTTCCAAACCATGTGCAAGTCAGTCTTCGCAATATGTCCTAATTGTCAATTGCAAATCCAAACTGACTCAAAGAAGTGGATAAAAATCATGTTCTTTGTCTATCAGCATTTGATGCTCATTTTTCAAGACCTGCATCATTGGTCCCTGTTTTATTGATGGGAATGCAAGTACACTCAACTATCTCGAGTTCCTCAGTTATGCTGCTCCTGCAGTCATAGGAAGACACCCCACCAGAGATAAGGCAATCTGTACCAACATGATGGATGTCCCTCTCATTCTGCATATGTAATTGCAGACCTCTTAAGAGAAATTTTGGGTGGCATTGAAATGCAAGTTCAGGAAATGCAAAATAGTCTGCACACTTGACAGACTTAACACTTCAGTACAGTGGCAAAAATTAAAACAAGAGGCCTATTGGGAAAATGTCTTGTAACACCAGCCTATGCTGCAATTCCAGATGAAATTCAACACGCAGTATTGTTTCATCAGAATTGTTTATTAACACATAGTAATGTTCAAGGTCAACATTTTGTGCACTTGGTGTGACCGGTGGTGGTGTACACACCAACTGTACCTTAATTACATGTTTGTTCATATTCAGTATAATAGGGCAGATGTTTGTGGAATCTCTTCTCCTGACAGTGGAGTAGTGATTTGCAGTGCTGTTATCTTGATACTATTTGATCATGGTCTATACATGTTATGTCATTGAATTTCTCATAGGAGCTTCTTTGAAATACCACATAAAAAAGTATGTATTGTAAAAACCTTTTTAAGGAATCACTGAACGCCAAAATATTTCTTCCTTAAACGAGGATTTTCCTTAAATGGGAGTTTTGTCAAGATATGCAGAAGAAGTGACCTGGAATTTTAATTCAAGCATGTTTTGCTGATGTAAGAAGTATTTAATTACAAAGTTACTGATAATCTGCTGCAAATTTGAATACAGTACAGGCCTACACATATATAACACACTTTCTGTAGATTATGTTCTTTTTTTTTTTTTTAAATCAAGAGTTATTTGTTTTCTCACACCAGTGTACTTAATGACATAACTTGTTGCACCAGTTGGTTGACGTTTTTATAACTGCTTTGTCTACATTAAAAGACAAAAAGTAGTTTCTGATGGTATCAAATAGCTGCACAGCATCTGCAGATCATGGTGTAACACCCTCCTCTTCTTCTCATTCTTCTTCTTTTTCTTCTTCCTGATCATTGCTACCACTACCTCCCATCTAATAGTGTTCCTTTATTACAATACCAGAGAAGGAAAGATGCTACTCACAATATAGCAGAGATGCTGAGTTGCGATAGGCACAATAAAAAGATTCACACAATCATAGCTTTCAGCCATTAAGGCCTTTGTCAGCAGTAGACACACATACACACACACACATTCATGAAAATGCAACTTGCACACACTTCTGCAGTCTCAAAGAGCTGAAACTATACTGCGAGCAGCAGCACCAGTGCATGATGGGAATGGTGGGGAGTGAAGTTGCGCATCATGCAGCCTATTGTGCACAGTTTGATTCATAATATGATGTCCAGTGGCTACACAAAAAGCATTATTCAACATGGTGGCATTGTGTTAGGGTTCTTCCGAGCCATAATCCATAGATAGCGGTCATCCACTGCAGTAGTAGTCGATGGGCGGCCTGAGCGAGGCATGTCATTGACAGTTCCTGTGTCTCTGTATCTCCTCTATGCCTGAACAACATCACTTTGGTTCACTCTGAGACACCTGGACACTTCCCTTGTTGAGAGCCCTTCCTGGCACAAAGTAACAATGCAGATGCTATCAAACCACAGTATCAACTGTCTAGGCATGGTTGAACTATAGACAACACGAGCCATGTATATCCTTCTTGGTGGAATGACTGGAACTGATCAGCTGTCGGATCTCGTCCATCTAATAGGTGCTTCTCATGTGTGGTTGTTTACATCTTTGGGCAGGTTTAGTGACATCTCTGAACAGTCAAAGTGACTGTGTCTGTGATACAACATCTACAGTCAACGTCTATCTTCAGGAGTTCTGGGAACCAGGGTGATGCAAAACTTTTCTTTATGTGTGTGTATTGGCGGCATGACTTGGCATACAGACGTGCATGAAATAAACGCTCATGTGGCTGTAGCCAGGGGATTCACACTGCATGAGAGAGGCACCCGTGTGGTCAGCACTGGCAGTGCCACACATGTTCAATGCCACAGCGTTCATTAACGCTCGTCTGACCGTACACTTATGCAGAACTGTAGCTTGGCAGGTGAGTTCCTTAGCTTCTGATCGGTGGCTCTTGGTAGCTGTTGGGGGATTTAGTGTCATAGCGATTTACAGATGTTCGTTACCAGCTGTGCAGGATTCTATTAGTCGGTGTTGAGTGCATTGTTGTCTGCATTGTCATCAACATTGCCACTTCTGATTTCGCATTTATTTTGATAATCAATACATACTTTTCGAAAGATTTTTACCTTATATAACTCATTAGTACTAATAGTGATCTCAGTTTCAATGCCACCGCCCGCATCTCGTGGTTGTGCGGTAGTGTTCTCGCTTCCCACGCCCGGGTTCCCGGGTTCGATTCCCAGCGGGGTCAGGGATTTTCTCTACCCCGTGATGGCTGGGTGTTGTGTGCTGTCCTTAGGTTAGTTAGGTTTAAGTAGTTCTAAGTTCTAGGGGACTGATGACCATAGATGTTAAGTCCCATAGTGCTCCGAGCCATTTGAACCATTTTTCAATGCCACCAAGGCACCAAGTATTTAACTGGTTACTTCAGTTGTGCACATTGCTGCTTTCATGGAAGCTCAAAACACATTAGTAGAGGACATATATTGTTGTGGTTAGATTCAGAGTTTGTGGGTTCTCTATTTAAGATGAGTAGTGATGAAGATGGGTGAAATCACCCATAAGGAAGAGAAATAAAAACATATGTGTTTACCATTCATTTTGGTAAGAAACATATTCCTGGATTCATCCTGTGAAAGGTAATTCAAAGCCTTCTGTTGTATCTGAAAACATGAATTTAGTGTGGCATATAGGGGCAATACTGACTGTTCTCAGCATAGAAAGACTACAGGTAAAAAATAAGTCACTTTTGTAGTACCGTTGTATTACTTTGTTTGGTGCAATTTAATGTTACATAAATATGAATTTAATGTGTTGTTGTTGTTGTGGTCTTCAGTCCTGAGACTGGTTTGATGCAGCTCTCCATGTTACTCTATCCTGAGGAAGCTTCCTCATCTCCCAGTACCTACTGCAACCTACATCCTTCTGAATCTGCTTGGTGTATTCATCTCTTGGTCTCCCTCTACGATTTTTACCCTTCACGCTGCCCTCCAATACTAAATTGGTGATCCCTTGATGCCTCAGAACATGTCCTACCAACCGATCCCTTCTTCTAGTCGAGTTGTGCCACAAACTTCTCTTCTCCCCAATCCTATTCAACACCTCCTAATTAGTTATGTGATCTACCCATCTAATCTTCAGCATTCTTCTGTAGCACCACATTTTGAAAGCTTCTGTTCTCTTCTTGTCCAAACTATTTATCGTCCATGTTTCACTTCCATACATGGCTACACTCCATACAATTACTTTCAGAAACGACTTCCTAACACTTAAATCAATACTCGATCTAAACAAATTTCTCTTCTTCAGAAACATTTTCCTTCCCATTGCCAGTCTACATTTTATATCCTCTCTACTTCAACCATCATCAGTTATTTTGCTCCCCAAATAGCAAAACTCATTTACTACTTTAAGTGTCTCATTTCCTAATCTAATACCCTCAACATCACCCGACTTAATTCAACTACATTCCATTATCCTCATTTTGCTTTTGTTGATGTTCATCTTATATCCTCCCTTCATGACACCATCCATTCCGTTCAACTGCTCTTCCAAGTCCTTTGCTGTCTCTGACAGAATTACAATGTCATCGGCGAACCTCAAAGTTTTTATTTCTTCTCCATGGATTTTAATACCTACACCAAATTTTTCTTTTGTTTCCTTTACTGCTTGCTCAGTATACAGATTGAATAACATCGGGGAGAGGCTACAACCCTGCCTCACTCCCTTCCCAACCGCTGCTTATCTTTCATGCCCCTCGACTCTTATAACTGCCATTTGGTTTCTATACAAATTGTAAATAGCCTTTTGCTCCCTATATTTTACCCCTGCCACCTTCAGAAGGCAAGGTCGGCTTCTACTAGTTTTTCCATTCGTCTGTAAAGAATTCGTGTTAGTATTTTGCAGCCGTGACATATTAAACTGATAGTTCGGTAATTTTCACATCTGTCAATAGCTGCTTTCTTTGGGATTGGGATTATTATATTCATCTTGAAGTCTGAGGGTATTTCGCCTGTCTCATACATCTTGCTCACCAGATGGTAGAGTTTTGTCAGGACTGGCTCTCCCAAAGCCGTGAGTAGTTCTGATGGAATGTTGTCTACTCTGGGGCCCTTGTTTCGACACAGGTCTTTCAGTGCTCTGTCGAACTCTTCACGCAGTATCATATCTCCCATTTCATCTTCATCTGCATCCTCTTCCATTTCCATAATATTGTCCTCAAGTACATCGCCCTTGTATAGACCCTCTATATACTCCTTCCACCTTTCTACTTCCCCTTCTTTGCTTAGAACTGGGTTTTCATCTGAGCTCTTGATATTCATACAAATGGTTCTCTTTTCTCCAAAGGTCTTCTTAATTTTCCTGTAGGCAGTATCTATCTGACCCCTAGTGAGATAAGCCTCTACATCCTTACATTTGTCCTCTAGCCATCCCTGCTTAGCCATTTTGCACTTCCTGTCGATCTCATTTTTGAGACGTTTGTATTCCTTTTGGCCTGCTTCATTTACTGCATTTTTATATTTTCTGCTTCCATCAGTTAAATTCAATGTTTCTTCTGTTACCCAAGGATTTCTACTAGCCCTCGTCTTTTTACCTATTTGATCCTCTGCTGCCTTCACTACTTCATCCCTCAAAGCTACCCATTCTTCTTCTACTGTATTTCTTTCCCCCATTCCTGCCATTTGTTCCCTTACGCTCTCCCTGAAACTCTGTACAACCTCTGGTTTAGTCAGTTTATCCACGTCCCATATCATTAAATTCCCACCTTTTTGCAGTTTCTTCAGTTTTAATCTACAGTTCATAACCAATAGATTGTGGTCAGAGTCCACATCTGCCCCTGGAAATGGCCCAAAAATTAAAACCTGGTTCTAAAATCTCAGTATTACCATTATATAATCTATCTGATACCTTTCAGTATCTCTAGGGTTCTTCTATGTATACAACCTTCTTTCATGATTCTTGAACCAAGTGTTAGCTATGATTAAATTATGCTCTGCACAAAATTCTACCAGGCGGCTTCCTCTTTCATTTCTTACCCCCCATCCATATTCACCTACTACGTTTCCTTCACTCCCTTTTCCTACTACCGAATTCCAGTCACCCATGACTATTAAATTTTCGTCTCCCTTCACTATCTGAATAATTTCTTTTATTTCATCATACATTTCTTCAATTTCTTCATCATCTGCAGAGCTAGTTGGCATATAAACTTGTACTACTGTAGTAGGCGTGGGCTTCGTGTCTATCTTGGCCACAATAATGCGTTCACTATGCTGTTTGTAGTAGCTTACCCGCATTCCTATTTTTTTATTTATTATTAAACCTACTCCTGCATTACCCTATTTGACTTTGTATTTATAACCCTGTATTCGCCTGACATAAAGTCTTGTTCCTCCTGCGACCGAACTTCACTAATTCTTACTATATCTAACTTTAACCTATCCATTTCCCTTTTTAAATTTTCTGACCTACCTGCCTGATTAAGGGACCTGACATTCCACGCTCCGATCCGTAGAACGCCAGTTTTCTTTCTCCTGATAACGATGTCCTCTTGAGTAGTCCCCACCCGGAGATCCGAATTGGGGACTATTTTACCTCTGGAATATTTTACCCAAGAGGATGCCATCATCATTAACCATACAGTAAAGCTGCATGCCCTTGGGAAAAATTACGACTGTAGTTTCCCCTTGCTTTCAACTGTTCGCAGTACCAGCACAGCAAGGCCGTTTTGATTAGTGTTACAAGGCCAGATCAGTCAATCATCCAGACTGTTGCCGCTGCAACTACTGAAAAGGCTGCTGCCCCTCTTCAGGAACCACGTGTTTGTCTGGCCTCTCGAAGATACCTCTCCGTTGTGGTTGCACCTACGGTACGGCTATCTGTATTGCTGAGGCACGCAAGCCTCCCCACTAACGGCAAGGTCCATGGTTCATGGGGGGAATTTAATGTAGTAATAAATATCTTTAATGTAATTAGGCCATATGAACAAGGAGAAAGACATAAAGGAGTCTTCCATGATTTCCTGCTTCTTTTCTGCTTGTGGTAGCTCCACAACAAGTGTATTACACAGAGCTGCTGCAGCAAACTGGGATTTTTGTATCACACAGTGAAGCATGATCACTATTATAATAACTTGGAGTGCAAGGTTAAAAATCATGAAGGATGCATTCAGTGAGTCTAGTATTGCAAAAATAAAAAAAAGTGTTGTGGATGCACTGAAGTTGAAGCAATTTCCACTATAGCAACAGATGCTTCAAACCATAAAAATAGAAAGGTGTTTCCAATTATTCGAGATATTTTGATTCCGAAATTGGAATTCAAAATAAACTTCTGGATCTTATAGAAGTGAGCAGTGAAACAGCAATATCTATTCACAATCTGTTAAAATGTTCGTTGGAGTCCCACAAACTTGATATAAGCAACTGTACTGCTTTTTGTGCTGATAATACCAATGTTAATTTTGGAAAACATAATTCAATATTTAAATTGCTAAATGATTTAGCAAACGAATATTCAAGGAAAACAATTCAAATCATATTTTGCACAATGTGATGAAACATGCCTGTGATACCCTAGATACTGATCTTGAAAATTCGGTCATGAAATTGTATGGTCATTTCTCCATTTCTGCAAAGCGAAGGGAAGTTCTAAAGTCCTTTTTTGAGTTTTTAGTTGTAGAATGGTGTGAAATTGTCCAACATGTACCTACTAGATGGCTTTCTTTAACAAAAATGATTGATAGAATCATTACAAATTTGGAATCCATTAAAAGTTATATGAAAAGTACTGATGATTGTCCCAAAGCTCTAAAGACATTTTTAAATGATTCTGATGATGTTGAAAGAGAGTTAACTTTGGAGATTTATTTAACTTCGCTTCTCTTGTTGGTGCAGTTGTTTTAGATTGTTCTAAGTTTTCAGAACACTCTGATGTTACTAGAATGGAAACTTTTGACTGGTAAAATTGAGCAAAGTGTGAGTGACAGATATTTTAGTAGTGACACAATAAATTTTCAAATAAGTTAACTTGTTCCATAACCAGAAAACGCATTGAAGATCATCTTATGGAATTTTATGAGTCATTGAAGGTTAACTGCCAGTGTCAACTGAGCCTTGGATACCACTTTGTCTAACTTCTGAACTAAAATTTAAGCATTTACAAGGAATAATGGAGTCAGTTGAGATAGATGATGTAGATGAAGATTGTTTGTATGACGAATTTTGTAATGTAAATAATATTTTGAAGCAAGGCATATCTATGGAAGCCAATGCAAAAAAAAGAGGAATTGATGTTTTCTGTACCTTGAGAGCCAGAAATGTTCAGGTTCCCAATTTGCTGAAAGTAGTTGGGTTTGTATTAATGATTCCTGGTTCAAATGGTGAGACAGAAAGAATTTTTTCATTAATGAACCATAAATGGACAGGGATGCGCAACAAATGTACCACCAAGCTTATGAAAGCAGAACTACAAGCAGCAATGAATTTTAATTGCAGAGAATTCTTTACATATGTAAAGTTGAATGAATCTTTGCAGAAAAGATCAAAGTCTGTAAACAAATACCAGCAATAATGTAAAACAAAATGTGTATGCACATTTTAAATATATTTCTTAGTAAAAAACACTATTTGAATTGTTTATTTTCTAGACTTCATCCTCGATCCCTTATTCTCTCTGTAAGAAGTTGACAATCCTACAGACAAGTGTCAGATTCTTCCGCTGTGCATTAACGAGCCTCACATTAAATCCATCCCAGAACAAATAGAATATTTTGTTGTGTGTACCAGTGTTCTGATAATATGTTCCTAAATGGTCACACAAATAGCATTGGGTGTCTCTTCTTTGATTCCTGTGAAAAGATCAGAAATTGTGTTTGAGCAAACCTTCATCAATCAGGACTAATGATATGACTTGCTCTATTTCATCTGACTGTGATATTGTTCTCTACCTCTTTGTTGTCTGCATGATAGTGTTCGACAATGCTGCCTGTTTTGTAATTATTTGCAAATTGTTCCAGTTCATGTGTACCACACTCCAACTGTGGCGAAACCATGTTCCCATGATTATTTTCTATAGCTGACTGATTCTGGTTTGTAGCTACAGATGGACCATTTGAACTACTCTTTCTGCTTATTACCTCAGAGCGAATTTTACCTTCGATAGTTTTCAAGTCATTGTCAGCTTTAGCAATCATTACACGCTGACTAATTATTTCATCTATGACCTTGGCATAAGTCTTGTGTTCCCAGATACTTTTATCTGTGAACGTGGTGTCACTGTCAAATATTCCCATTTCGTATCTTTCATTTAATTTCTTTACATCCTTCTTAAGCCCTTCACATATGAATGTATGAACCAGTTTCAATGGACTAACATCTTGTGTGAGCCTGTGTATGTCCTCTGCCAATTTTCTGCCAGTCAATGCAAATATGCTATGTTTATTTGCACAGTCGTGACCAATTTGGTCAGATTTTTGTGTTCATTTCCCAAGTTTCTTGCGCCTCGACTATCCTTTTTACTTTGTCCACACCTTTTTTTCTGTTCCATTTCAATGTCTGATAACTTTTGGCTTAACTGCTTATTCTTACTAGAAAACTTTGTGGTAAGTTCATTAGTGGTCTCTATTAGATTTGTATTCCAATGGTTATGCAAAGTTTCAAGATCACCAACTAATGTATTTACTTTTTGTTCTATCATGCTGACACAATTAGATGGTTTTTTTAATCGAAATTGTTGACTTATGTTGTGACAGTCTCGATTTTTGAAGTTAATTTTCTATACAAGCTACTGGTTTCATTCACTAATTTCATATGATGTGAGCATACCCGGCAATTTCAGAACTCATTTTTGTGTTATCTGAATGTAGGTATACCTGAAGTTTCTGAACTTACTTTTAATATTGCCTGCAATGTTTGGTTACTCTCTATCTCATTCCTACTATTACATATTGATCAATCCACATTACTCATTCTTGCAAGTTCACTTCGTTTGCTCAGAAATGAATCACAAAAATTTTCATTGAGAGTTTCTTTATTTATTTTTCCATTACTATCAAAAATTTCACCTTCCAGTATTGACTGAGGACCAGTTTCATCAACCATGAGCCATGCATTATCCCCAAATGCATGTGTAATTCACAAACAACAGTAGAGTTTAATTGAATATTTTCATTATTTGCTGTGATTCATTATTGATATATTTGTTTGTTGCTTGTTGTTGGGTCCCATTTTTGACAAACACATGTAATTACGGTATTTGGATATATAAAAAAAATGTTAAATTTTTACAGAAAAAATACTTCCTTTTGCTCACAACAAGATGATATCTAATCATGGTACTATTATGTAAGAAACATTACAAGAACACATATTACAAGGTTGGACTTTGTTGCTTGCTGCAAAGGTTGGGATATTGGCAAAGGATGGGATCATGGCAGAATTGCTCTCCCATGCATAAAATTCAACTATACTCTTGATCCTACCTTGAACGTTTTGTTCATGTTTCCTTTTTATTCAAATGTGTTAAATGTTTCTTCTTCCCAGTAATTATTATCTTTTCCATCTTTCTACCTCTTATAGCATAAATATGCAACAAAAAATAGTTATTAATACACTGTTGATGTCAAATAATGGATTCTAATTTTTATTGTACTTACACATAAAATTTTTTGAGATCACAGTGACTGTTTGGTCACCATTTGTAAGATTATTTGGAAAGTATTTGGAAATTACAAGGGAAATATTATTTAAAGTGTTAAATGATTTTGTAAAATTATTCTGGAATATATTATTAGATAAAGGATGGATTTTGCCTATCTGAACAGTCACCCTAGGTAATGAAGAAAAAATTGAACAATAAAATTTTGTTATGGATACATAGACATAAAAATTAAAAAATATTCTTATGTCCCTTCTTCAAATGATTTCTTATACCTCTTCAGTGCTACAGTGGCACATTGATATAACCTTCATTATTACTGGCATCCTTGTAGGTTATCACTATTGTCCATACATTTACTACCATTTACATTTTTGGACCAATAAATAAATATTCAAACAACTTTTTTAAAACTGTCCCAAATATAGTTTCACACACAGCCCATACATAATATATTCACAAGGTTAATAATACTTGGGGTGTGTAAGTGTTTACACAAGCCGTCATGTGCATGTGGTCTCAACACAGACAGACAGTTACTAATTAATTATTGTGTGCTGGATTGCTCACTAATAATCATCTTTGGCCTCATTATCTTTTATTGTTGCCACAGATGTTATTGCAATCTAGCAGTCAAAGAGTGCGTCTATTAATCAACTTAAAAAATTACTGCCACAAAGTATGGCCTCAGAGCCTGGGTGATAGGTATCTTTCCTTCAATGTGCAACACAATCTGAATTTTGTTGTGCCCCTTTTTCTCAAATAATTCCAGAATAGCCTCTTCCAACATGTTAAGTGAGGCGTACACTGGGTCAGTTTCTGCTAGAGAGGAACAAAACGCCTCAAACCTCTTGCAAGGTCAAGCCTGATCCCTCCACCCACTGTCTCACTACCTTGCTACAATAAACTATCACTCATTGTCCTCACAGTTACTGCTGGTTTTTATTGAAATTTGAGTGACTTGAAGTGCTCAACTTCAGGTTAAATTCTGATGTCTCAGTAAGTAGTCTTACTACAATTATAGTCAGATACAGCTTACCTGCATTGTTTAGCATTCCTACATACCCTTTTATGATCCCTGATGCTCAGTCCACTTTATTTGTGAGTCAACATGCATCCATAGAAATTTTGTTCTTGATACTCATTATATGACCTTATCTTTCACATTTAGAGGGTTGCTGCTGGGCTTCTTGTTCATGTGGAAACTAACACTGATAGTCTTTTTACAAACAGTGCTATTTTGTTGTTTTCTATTCACCTTCATTCTTGCAAGAGTGTTTCTTCAGCCTCTTCATTTAGTAGACTTGATGAAAACTCATCACAGTTACTGTGTTTGGGTAATCTGGAGAAAATTGTTGACATATATGAAGAAGAATGTTAGACCCATGCATTTCATTGGAGACTCCAATATTATTGCATTTAAATCATAAACTTTTATTTTGTCTGAAGACAACATTGCTGTCACATGAGACATCATCCAGTACAACTTATTTCCTTACAGAATATAAGATTGCAACAGATTATTTTGTTACATATTCAATGTACATAGGTGACCTTTTACACCTGTACATAACACAGCTTATATTCTGCAGCATCTACTTCACATTAGAATAAAATTACTAAATCATTTTACTATTACATATGAATTTCTAAACATCCTGGATGGCATTTCTTTTTAGCTCCGATTCTCTCACCATTTTAAATTTGCGTGGCAGTTGCTTAAAACTTTAATGTATCTTGTACAAAATTAATTTTATTCTTGGACAGCCTACTCTAGGGGACATGTATCATTTTTCTGTTCCTGGTTTCATAAATATGGACATTACCATAGTTTTATATATATGTTAATTAACTGTGGCAAAGACAAGGACTTGGAGTATGTACAATCTGAGAGCAGTACATATTTTATGGAGGAAGATATAATTAGCTCCAGCAGAAACAGCTTCTTAATTTTATTATCATATACACTATTCTCAATAATTTATTGCAAACTTTTCTGTCTGGGTATTCAACACAGCTTATTACTGAGATAGATGCCTGACAATTTTGCTGACTTTTTCTTATGATTTTGTATGACAGTTTAAAAATTAATGATGGTGAAAAGCACGTGTTCCATTTTATTATCATTTAGCTTCAATCTATTCTCCTAGCATCACAGAATTGCCTTCTTCAGCAAGTGGTCATTCATTTGTTCCATGACCTTTTCATCTCTATGAGATGTGATGAAGGTAGTGTCACCTGCATATGTCACTGCTTCACATGGCACAAGGATTGACAAGCAATTTACTTATATAACAAACAGGAAAGGTCCCAGAGCAGAGCCTTGTGGGACTCCATACCTTAGATTCAGAAAGTTTAATTTTTTGTTTGGATTTATAATCACCATTTGTTCTCTATTGGCTAAATATGGTCTCAGAAGTTATAAACCTACTTTTCCATAATTTTCTGTTAGTGTTAAATAAGTTATTATGTGAAACAGTGTCGAAGGCCTTCTAATTCCTCTATTTTCAAAACCATGTAAGGCACATAACACAACATGTTGAGCCAGTGTAATTGTAGACAGTCCATTTTTGAACCCATATTGAGCCTTAGTTAAGAGATTTTCACTTTCAAAAATCGTTCAGTTACTTTTTCCTATGACTTCAATAATTTTTAATACGATTGGTACTATTGCAATAGGCTTGTAGTTTTCAGGTGAATTCCTGTTTGCCTTTTTATACTAGACAAGATGGTGTTTAACTTCAAGCTGTCTAGAAATATACCTTTTTTGAACAGCAGATTTATAAGGAAATTTAGGTGCCAGCTGAGCATATTTATTATTTTAAGGATAAAATTAGACAAGTCAGGGATACCCTCTGTGGTGTGTGTGTGTTCTCTATTTTCAGAGCCATGGTAAGGCACATAACACAATGTGTTCAACAGGCTTAATTGTAGACAGTCTGTTTTTGAACCCATATTGGGCCTTGGTTAACAGGTTTTCACTTTCAAAAAAATCATTCAGCTGGTTTTTTACTATGACTTAAATTATTTTTAATACTTTGGCACAATTGCAAAGGGCCTATAGTTTTCAGGTGAGTTCCTGTTTCTCTTTTTGCACAAGGCAAGATGGTGGTTAACTTCAAGCTGTCTGGAAATATACCTTTTTTGAACAGCAGATTTAAAAGGAAATGTAGGGACTACTTGGTTTGGAGACTACATCTTTAGGCTAGATAGTTTTCCATTGAAAAGTTTCTGACCCAATGTTAGCTCCATCCTTCCAAGAAACAAGTAATCTGTCTGTAGTCTGTCTGCATTTCCTTAATTACTGCTTGTCTTGGCTTCATCTCTCATGGAAAATTTTCCAACATTTATGAAATAAATGTTAAGCTCATTTGCAATTAATTCTGGTATAGAGATATGACTTATTTGTTGCTTTCCATATTCCTAATCCATCTAGTATATTTAGCAGAATTGTGTGATCTACTTTATGAAAGACTTCACTAAAGTCACGGAAGATGCCTGTTATATGATCTCATTTGTCTAGTGCGTCTAGAACAAAATTTGTAAATTATGCTTTTACCAGACCTGAAACCAAATTGTACTTCACACGGAAGATTGCACTTTGTTAAGTACTCATGAGCGATTGTCATTGAGGTTTCTATTAATTTTGAAAATGATGACTTCTAAGAAATAGGCCTATAATTTTTGTTTTGTATTCTGGTTCACTTTACTTTCATTGAGGCAGGAGCTTTTATGTGCTATAGAGTCTGAGAAACGACCTGTGGTGAAAAATTAATTCATCATCTGCACGGAAAGGTTTTTGATGTTTTCTATACCGTTCCTCAGCAATCATACAGGCTCTTCATCTATACCTGCTAAGGTTTTGTTTTCTTGGTTGTGCGCAGCATTGTTTAGTCCTTCCACAACAGTGAGTTGTGGCATCACTGTGTTTAGTACATAATTCGATGTTTTTACAGGCTGTGTTTTGACAAACTTTTGTTTTTATGTTGTTGATTTGTCAAGTTTTCTAGTTTATTTTATTTTATTTTTTTATTATCATGCAGTGTAGTACCATTGTACCAAAATTGTGTGTTGACTTTTCTAACTCTCTATTTTCTATAAATGTATCATTTTGAGACTTTTCTGCTGTTAGAAATTCATTTCTACACATCTTTTTGTATGTGTGGTAGTAGTTGTCAAATGTAGGATCATTCACTGGTATGCTTCCTTATCCCATTGGTTGCCCAGTTATTTTTGTTTTATGCTTCAATCTCCCTTATTACTTTTGGAAACACTTATGGGTATTGCATTGTAGGATTGCAGGATCCATTGAGGTACACTATACACCATATAATAAGTATGATTTTGTTGGTCTCTTGTTGATTCCCAGTACACACATTCAATGTTTCGCATTGAGACCAGAGACTGCTCCAAAGAACTTGGAAAACAAAGATGTTGATATGCGACTTTACATGTTCTGAGGCTGGAACCCTTATGTGGCACTAAATCCTAACAGTGGAGAGGCGGGGGCAGCCCGCAGGAGAGGGAGTCATCACATGCATCTCTCTGTAGAGTGATATAACATGCACCTGTAGCACTGTCACATGACTGGGAGTAGGTAATGTCACACATGCGGGAATTATCGTCACTCACCCATGAACAACCGGTACATACAATACTGACCATTAAAATTGCTACACCACGAAGATGACATGCTACAGACGTGAAATTTAACTGACAGGAAGAAGATGCTGTGATATGCAAATGATAAGCTTTTCAGAGCATTCACACAAGGTTGGCGCCAGTGGCGACACCTACAATGTGCTGACAAGAGGAAAGTTTCCAACCAATTTCTCATACACAAACAGCAGTTGACCGGCATTGCCTGGTGAAATGTTGTTGTGATGCGTCGTGTAAGGAGGAGAAATGCATTCCATCAAGTTTCCGACTTTCATAAAGGTCGGATTGTAACCTCTCACGATTGCGGTTTATCGTATCGTGGCATTGCTGCTCGCGTTAGTTGAGATTCAATGACTATTAGCAGAATATGGAATCGGTGGGTTCAGGAGGTTAATACGGAATGCTGGATCCCAACGGCCTCGTATCACTAGCAGTCAAGATGACAGACATCTTATCTGTATGGCTGTAATGGCTCGTGGAGTCCCTGAGTCAACAGATGAGTACATTTGCAAGACAATAACCATCTGCACGAACAGTTTGATGATGTTTGCAGCAGCACGGACTATCAGCTCAGAGACCATGGCTGCCGTTACCCTTGATGCTGCATCACAGCTGCATCATACCTGCGATGTGCGACGGCGCAGTTCTTTCCGTCCCTTTACGACGAACCTGCACCTACCTGTGAACATTGTCTCAGCATATCATCAGTAGGAAAGTCGAGTGAAACCTACTGTACTTTGATGTGAACCAGGCTGCAATTAAAGTCACTAATCTACATTTCAGGAGAAACATGAAATGAAAGGTTGGAAATTTTGTCCTCAATATATT
Organism: Schistocerca cancellata; assembly: GCF_023864275.1. Taxonomy (NCBI): domain Eukaryota; kingdom Metazoa; phylum Arthropoda; class Insecta; order Orthoptera; family Acrididae; genus Schistocerca; species Schistocerca cancellata. Next base: position 883,976,019 of record NC_064626.1, read on the forward strand.
CTGAAACTTAGGTGAACAAGTATCACTGCCAAGCCCATGCTAGTCTTAACACAGTCACTCACAATCCCTTTCACTCACGTTAGCAAGTTTATGGTGTTGTATTTCCCAAAAATGTAATAGCTACAAAAATACTAATTGCTTTTGATTGAGAACGCTCACCAAATATTAAGTCTGTCAGTATCAAATCCAGTCACAGTTTTTAGCCACCGACCTGCTCAATACACCACGTGGAATATATATCTTTTCCCATCACAAAACTCACTTAAAAGTTCCAAAATTTCTACACAAGCATCAGAATAATTATGCCGTCACATTCCAACACTTTTGATGTATGAAACACTGCTAGATCCGGCAACTTATCATTTCCATCGGAACTACTATTGCACACGTCCGATCTCTTTCATGGCTAGGCTTCGACCCCTCTAGAACACTCTAAGTCTTCTCTACCAGCAGAGAAAGGCGTGCGAAGAATATTGCTTTACCATTGGTCAGTTTACTCAACAGCCAATAGCAAAACAACATTCTCCCTCATCAGTCCGCACTTTTCATCCATAACCAATCGCAAAATAGTAAACCTCACGACTGCACTTTTTACTGACGTAATTATCTAATATGCTGAAGTTTTGCTTATGCATAAAGTTATTTACTGTTGTTATTTATACCTGAATTAACTTTCCCCTTACCATAAACATACTTTACAAATCTATTCTATAAAAATCCCCTTTTTCCATATCCATACTTCTTCAAAATGCTCCCACACTATATCCTACTACATAACTCGTTAAACAATTATCTCCATATTAACCTTAAACCACACTCATGCATCATTCATACTGCTAAAACACATTTACAACTTTTTACATACATAAAAAGACATATAACACTTTATGAAAATACTAGAACAGTTTATGAAAAACATTCAATTACTTTAGTGCATTCTAGTGGGCACAATTGAAACTAAAATCACAGTCCCCCAATCCAATACTGTCTTCTATTGGCTTATACATAAACTACATTCGCATCCAGTCTCACGTCACCATTTGTCACTATCCAGCTCTGAGACACATCTCCCACTTAACTGCCTCCATGGCAGGATCGTTATACAGCGCTATGCCTCAGATGGTGTACTCAATGACGAACCTGGGTTCACGAATGGCAAAACGTCATTTTTTCAGATGAATCCAGGTCCTGTTTACAGCATCATGATGGTCACATCCATGTTTGGCGACATCATGGTGCACGCACATTGGAAGTGTGTATTTGTCATCGCCATACTGGCGTATCACCTGACGTGATGGTATGGGGTGCCATTGGTTACACGTCTCGGTCACCTCTTGTTCACATTGACGGCACTTTCAACAGTGGATGTTACATTTCAGATGTGTTGCGACACGTGGCTCTACCCTTCATTCGATCCCTGTGAAACCATACATTTCAGCAGGATAATGCACGACCACATGTTCAGGTGCGTGTACGGGCCTTTCTGGATACACAAAATGCTCAACTGCTGCCCTGGCCAGCACATTCTCCAGATCTCTCACCAACTGAAAACATCTGGTCAATGGTGGCCGAGCAACTGGCTCATCACAATATGCCAGTCGCTACTCTTGATGAACTGTGGTTCGTGTTCAACCTGCATGGGCAGCTGTACCTGTACACACCATCCAAGCTCTGTTTGACTCAATGCCCAGGCGTATCAAGGGCATTACTACGGCCAGAGGTGGTTGTTCTGAGTACTGATTTCTCAGGACCTATGCACCCAAATTGCGTGAAAATGTAATCACATGTCAGTTCTAGTATAATATATTTGTCCAATGAATACCCATTTATCATCTGCATTTCTACTTGGTGTAGCAATTTTAATGGCCAGTAGTGTACCTTGGGTGTAGCAGGAGTGGGGGCTGACTGGATGGAATGATGAGCAGTTCTCCTAGAGACCATGCCAGTTTGATGCATCAGACAGATGTGGTGTGTGATGTGCCATTAATGAGCACTTCAAACATGTTGTTACGTTGTGAGATGACTTAGTGTGAGCCCAAGTATGGAGGGCTGAGTGCTGGTCAGATGGTGTCCATACACACCATGAGGTGAGTGCACAACACTAAGTCCTTGTGTATGGGGGGAAGTGAGTGAGGCTGAGGAGGGGACACGTGAATGTTAGTGATTAGCTGCTTAACATGCCTGATGAAAGGTGAGTCGCAGATTCCATCCAGAGGGAGTGAAGGCTTGACTAACTGCTGAGGGTGTGAGGGATTCTCCATATAGTACTTCCATTAGAGACGCACAAGGTCTTCCTTCTACATGGCCCGAATGCCAACAGTACCCATGGTAGGGTGTCAGCTCACTTGCCTCCATGGCACATCAGTGAAGCTTTAAGTGTTCAGTGCCAGCGTTCAACAGGCCCATTGCTCTAAGTGTAGTATGTTATTGTCCTAAATCATTTCACCCCACACAGTTCACAAAGCTGCCAGAAGAGGGCAGACTCAAACTGTTTTGTGGTGACAGAAGCTGGGTAGCCAAAGTGCAAGATCCACATTAATAAAAGGGGTCGGGCCACAGCATTGGCTGTGATAGTAGTGAAGGGAATTACCTTCATCCAGTAGGTAAACCTGTTGATGGCGGATATCATGTAATGAAAGGGGTCAGAGGGGGTTAGGGGTGCAATGCAGTTGATGTGTATTTGTTGAAATCTTTGTTTTGCCATGTCGAACGTACCCATGGGGCTGTGCATGACATCCTGCTTTTGCATGCTGACAAGCCACACATGCTTGCGCCCAGTTGCAACACGGTTTGGTCTCCCTGGGTCAAACAAAATGTTCAGATACCAGACGTGTGGTAGTGCATATGCTAGGGTCTGCCAAGTCATGAATATTACTAAAAATGCCCTGGTGGAGAGGTATGGGAATCACTGGACATATGTACCCTGTTGAAACGTCGCTCCATATGGGTGACAAGAACCCGGATCTGTCTGTAACTCGAGTTTGAGACCTTTTTTTGTATCAGTGTGCAATGTGACAAGTTCAGTATCATCTGTTTGCAATATAGGGAGTTTGCTGAGGTCCTGTTGTGAAGATAATACTGACACACACGATAAAAAATGGGCAATGACATTGTCTGCCTCTCTGGTGTAACGTATGTTGGTCGTCGTAAACTGGCATATGAGGTCCATATAATGGAACTGTCTCGGGGATGAGTCCTTGCCTGGGCTGTGGAAAGCTTATACAAGTGTTTTGTGGTTGGTAAATACCATGAGATGGCATCCTTCATATTGTCTTGGAAATGTTTGATAGTGGTGTAAATAGCACTTATTTCCCAGTGGAAAGTCGACCATTTGCATTGAGAAGCACACAGCTTTTGGGAGAAAGATCTGTGTGGCTGTACAACAGAACCCACAGATTTATGAAGTACTGCCCCCACCAATCACTTGCATCTATAGCAAGCGAGATCAGAGCATAAGGGATGGAGTGAGCAAGTGTAAGGCTGGCTTGGGGCTTTCAAATGCACATCTTATGTTGGGATTCCATGTAACCACCCGAGACCCCGAAGTGTTTTTGCCTGAAAGAGCATCTGTCAGTGGGGCTTTTATGTCAGCAGTATGGGGAATGTGTTTGTGGTAGTAATTTACAGTTCCTAGGCAGTGATGGAGACACTGAAAGTGCTTGGGGAAAGGCACTGTACTAATAGCCTCAATTCATTCAGGTAGGGGGTGGATGCCATCAGCAGAAACCATGTGGCCCCGAAAAGTGTCACTAGGTTGGTGAAGTTGTGACTTAGCATTGTTCACCATAACACCGGTTGCTTGTAAGAGTTGTAACCCCATATTTAAGTGGAATTTATGTTCCTCAACTGAAAAAGAAAAAATTAACAGGTTGTCCTGCCGTGGTCTCGTGGTTAGCGTGAGCAGCTGCAGAACTGAAGGTCCATGGTTCAAATCTTCCCTCGAGTGAAAATTTGACGAGCGCCGTGGTCCATGGTTAGCGTGAGCAGCTGCGGAACGAGAGGTCCTTGGTTCAAATCTTCCCTCGACCGAAAATTTGACAAAAAAACTTCTGGTCCTTGCAAGATGGCGCCGAATGAAAAGTGTAACGACACGTCTGTCTCTACCAAAAAGGAAAAAATCAGCGGTTCTACATGTAAGCAATGCAGAAAACATATGATAAAAGGAATCTTATGCGTAAAGTGCAATTTTTGGCTCCATGAGAAGTGCGCAAAAGTGAACCTGAAATTCATTAGTGATGAAGTTCCGTGGACATGCACCGACTGTTTGCAGTGGGAAACATCAGAACTTGTAAGTACCATAAAGTCAAAAGAAGAAATAATTAAAGTGCTACAAAGTGATATCGGAACTCTCAAAAAAGAGATTCAGTCTCTGAAAGAAGAAAACGCAAAGCTAAAAAGTGAACCGGCAAGCTGCGTATGTGGAAACCCATTACAGAACAAATCAAACAAATGTGAGGACACTCTTGTGCAAACTCCGTTCGCGAGCAAAAAACAAAACCGTGAAAACTTACATGTGCATATTCCGGCAAAAACAGTGGCAGAAACCGAAACATGTGGAAATTCAATAAACTCCCGTGTGCAAACTACGTTATTGGGAAGTAAACAAACCTATGTAAACTCGCATATGCAAATCCCAGTGAAAACAGTGGCGGAAAACGATTCGTGCGGTAAATCTGTAAGCAAATATAAGTGGAAAACTGTGGCGTATAAGAAAAAAGATAAATTTGAAAGAAATCAAGCAAAAAAGATCGACAAAAGTGATTTCTTTGTCATCGGCGATTCCATGTTAAAAAATGTAGTGGTTCCGAACTGTAAAGTCGATGTTCGCCCTGGAATCCGACCACAGCAGATTGTGAAACATTTCAACAACATTAGGAACACGGAAAAATCCAACCAAAACAACAATGATTCCAACACAAATTTTAAAGGCGTGATAATTCACGTAGGGACAAACTCTATTAGAAGCAGCAGACAAGAAGAAATCATAAATGATATTCGTAATGTAATTCGGTCAGCCAAAGGTTTGTTTACAAGCTCAAGAATTGTTATCAACGGAATTCTACAAAGAAGATCGGTGAGTAACGCGTATACAAACAAAATAAACACTGGCATTAGGGAACAGTGCGACGAACTTGGTGTTGTATTTGTTGACCCAAATAAATTTCTCGACGACAAATGTCTGGGTAGGGATGGCCTGCACCTAAACAGACTAGGTGCAATGACTTTCAGTAAAATGCTCCTGGATTTATGTAAAATTATAAAAAATAAGGGAAACTAATACGGTCTGCAGGGGGTGACTATCCAAGAATACCATATGCAAACAATAAACGTGAGTGTAATCATAATAAGGAAGCAGTTGAACCAAAACAGAACGACATTAAAACGAAAAAAAGTGGGAATGCAAATAGTGCCGGAAAAAGTTACTTAACAGTTGTTCACCAAAATATATGTTCCCTAGCAAATAAGACCCAACAGCTAGAAGTGGAGCTGGAGTCTACAGAGTGCTCAGTTGTTTGTCTCACTGAGCATTGGTGCAATGAGGATGAAATTAATCAGTTAGTTTTGCAGTCTTATAATTTAGCGTGTGCATACTGTAGGACTTCTATGAAGTGTGGAGGGTGTTGTATTTATGTAAAACAAAATTATCAGTATAAGACCAGAAGCGATTTATGTGTAATCAGTGAAGAGCAACATTTTGAACTGGCAGCAGTTGAAATCAGGGACCAATACAGGTGTAGGAATTTCATTATCTTATGTATATACAGATCTCCTAGTGGAGCAATTCATATAATAACCAAGACTGGCAGTAGGGCTCACTGCCTTGAACATTTCCAAAAGCTGGAAATCCTTACTGTCCCCTGTGAATACATTTTTCAAAGTGTTATGTATGTAAAAAAAAATATTGACTGCTATATGAAAAATTCTTTAGTACACAGCTATGAAACTAGAAACCAATACAATCTGCATCTAGAGAGGAAAAATAAAGTTAAAACTCAGCAGAGCTTGTTGTACAATGCTGTTAAATTATATAATAAATTACCCCAAAAAATAAAAGATATTGACACAATCGGACAGTTCAAAACAAAACTAAAATTTTTTTTTATTAAATAAAAGTTATTACGCAGTAATGGACTATCTGAATTAAAACATGTAGTGTAATTAAAGTAGCCTGCATTGTAATACATGAGGAAAAAATTATAATATGAAATCAAAATTGTACAGTACTATAAGAAAATTACAAATTACACAAGGATATAAAACTAATTTAAGATACCTCAAAAATGTGTGTAAATACAAATTTTATATGTATAATTGTAGGTATATTGTATTGTATATGATTTTGCTGACGAAATCCACACAATGTAAATTGTTACATGGATTAATAAAGAAATCAATCAATCAGTCCATGTACGCATAAGCAAAGTCCAATTTTCCAACCAACAAGTCAATCAACTGTTGCCACATCTGTGTGGTGTTTTCAAGGCTGAGGTTTTTTCAACATCCTCAGATGCCATTGGCAGTTGGTGGTATGCCTTGTGACAGTCGATTACACCGAAAATTTGTGCCACGTGCAGTTATGAAGCAAAATCTTGAATATTAGGGATGGGATAATTATCTAAAACTGTTCTGGTGTTAAGCACTCAGTAGTCTCCACAGAGATGAAAAATGGCATCTTTCTTAGGCACCAAATCAGTGGGCGATGAGCAACTATTAGAAGAAGGGTGAATAGTCTTACTGTCTGAAAGTTCCTGAATAATCACTTTGGCATGTTAAAGTTTTCTGGATTTAAATGGCTAGCCTTTGCGCACACTGGTGGACCTTCCATGGTAATGATTCTGTGGACAGTACTGTTGTTGATCACAAACACCACCTGATGAACTATGAATAACCTGTAATGCACATGCTAGTGTGTCCCAGGCTGGAGGATCAGCAGCAGTGATGGTGATCCACTGGCAGTCCCTGTCATGGAGCTCGATGGGATACTGGGTGGTGTTGTGAACACAGCTTCTGCCCTGCAGTAGAAAAGTCACAAGGCATTGGCAGCGGGTGTGAGGAGGTGGTGCAGATCTGAGTTCATGGCTGTGTGTGACAGCTGGGTGACCTGCTTACGAGTGTCCGTGAGCTTGGCTTGCACAGTGGCGATGTGTGAGCGGAGGGTTTCATTGTTGTCCCAAAGCTCATCATTGTGTGGTTTAAGATGCACATGGGGATTGACATTTCTTAGCCATTTTGCCAAAGAGGAATTCAAATAACACCAAGCAGAGTGGTGCATAACATCATCCATTGAGCTGCCTGAGGCCGAGGCGGCAGTGTACCAAACTATGGAAACTGCAGTGCGGGTGTGCCCACCTCTGTGGCATGAGAGTCCCCCTGGGGCGGGTATGCGGGGGTGGCAGGATGTTCTAAACCCGGTCTGCGATCTTCAGTCTCATCCAGAAGGGCCAAAGTTAGATGGAGAAGGTGAATTTGAACTTCTGGAGGAAGTCGGAGCAACCAGATGGTCCAAAGCGTAGCATCTGGCATGTGATGTGTGTCAATTGTAGTGCAGAGATGATGCCAGAGCTGTGATACGATCTGGAACCCAGTGACTCAGGACTGATGTTGAGGTGAAAAGCTTCCTCTGTAGATCTGGATAGGTGCTTAAGGATGGTGTGCTGGGAGCATGCATATTTGCCTGTTACAGGAGGCAAAACCACAATATCACAGATCAGATCTGGTTCATCATGGAGTGACACAGTAAGCACATGAATTTAGAGTTGTTGTCAGCAATGCCGTGTAGCTGCAGGACATGGTCGACCAAGGCAAACCATGTGCATTGGTGGTCCTTGCAAAGGAGCAGTAGTTTAGGCCAACAGATAGGAAAATCTTGGCGTAACAATTTCTCAAAAACTGCTGCTCCCTGTCCGTAGCTCTGCAGCATAACTGGCTCAGTTGCAGTAATGGTGCACCAGTTCATGGAACCGTCATTGGCACACAGCATGGTAGATGCGGCTGGCTCAACCATGTTCAAGAAATCAATGAGTCGTGTGTTCAAGGGAGTAACGCCAACAGGTGGAGCAGTGTGGAAGAGTCAACCATAGTTGACTGATGTGTGGAAAATGACAGAGTACAGTTTCCAGTCCCCTCCCCTACAGATGAATTAAAGTTGTTGAAATCATATAATGTTTGTGGAAGACACATGGCAGGAACAGTGAGGTATGCCATTGGAAACACTTGTAAAGTGGACACTGGTAGTGTAGGGGTAGGGGGAGGAAGGGGGGCTGGTGCAAAATCTGGAGTTCTGGGATAAACATGAAATTTCCTGTCATGAGTGTCCAGCTCGATCTGCAATGCCACTGACCTGGGTGGAAAGTTCACTCTGGCACTTTGGAAATTTGTAAATGTAGCCTCTGGTGTCTGAGTACACTGTGTCAGCCATTGTTGAGCACTTGGTACACGTTGAAAGTTCACATTCGACATAAAACATTCGCATGCAAAGTTTTGTGCACAAAAAATAATCTGTTGGTAAGGTATGCTGCCACACGATGGCTGGTTCATGTAGGATAACAAAAAGTTATTGTTCGTACCTGGTGCCTGCACACGTGGCTGTGGAAATGTAGAAGCACTGTCCTGTTGAGTACAGATAGCCAGTGTGTTTAGAATCTGTGTTGAACTATTGTCAACACAAGGTGGTTAGTTGGGAAACGATGCCAGAGCATCAATTGGAAAACCTAGTCGGCTCGTGAACAATTATTATTACTTCTAATACAGTAGTACATACCCATGAAGTAATATTCCACATAGAGTGCTATGTCAGAGCTCATAAGCATCAGTTATTTAAGTTCTTGCCTTCTTTTTAAGAAAATTTGCAATTAAATAACTGTACAGTTCCTTCACAGTTCAGTCAACTACCATTGTTGTTCAGAGAACTAAATCAGTTTCTAGTCTAGTCAAATATGTTTTCTGTAAAAATTATGTATGATTTAAGGAGCACCTCTTAACATTATATCCTACAGACAATGTACAAGGTCAGTAGTTGAGCAGTAACGACTGCTATTCAAGTCTCACAATTAATAAACTTTTGGATATCAGCTCAGAATTAACTAATGTTTCCAACTTCTCACTGTCACTTTTCAACTGAAAACAATGGAAGAGTGCAAATGGAAAACCATTCTCACATTTGTCAGAAGAATCAAAAAACAATGTATATGTTCTTATACATATGTATCATATTTGTATCCAAAATATTGAGAATGTATTATAATACTACAGAATTACGCTGCCCATCTCATGATTGTGAATCATAATGAGACAAATTATAAAATAAATAATTTATTAACAATATTCTAAGTACCATGTAGTAGTGAATCATGGGCCTAAATTCTGGGGAGGCCAAAAAATGTATTGGAAAATCCCCCTTACTTTCCTTTTAAATACACATACCTAGCATTCGTAATGACCAAACCCACTAATATAATTACCACTAATATGATAGAGCCAACTACCACTGCTACTACTACTACTATGCTAATAATAATAAACTATGCTAATAATAATAATAATAATAATAATAATAAGGAAAACAAAGACAGAGGATGAGATGGTCAGATGAAGTTAATCGACACCTCATGTTCTGTTATTACCAAGCAACAAACCCAGAAACCAACACAACTGGATACAGATCACAAGTATACACAACATTTATTACCAGATACCCAGAATTAAAATTTTTAACAGAACAACGACTAGCTGATCAGATCCGTGTAATAATAAAAAATAACAGGATATCCCAGTCAGAATTAGAAAACATCAAACAACAAGTACAACAAATACTGGGACAAAATAATGTGCAATCAGAAGACGAAGAAAATACAGTAATGGACTCAAACAACCCAGACCAACAAACAAAGGACAACATGCATCAATTAAACAATCAGAGGAAAACGAAATCTTAAGACAGCCACCAGAACAAGCACAAATAGAACACGAAGTGTCACACATGTTAGATATAGAAGAAAAATTTCAGCTGACATATATAAAATACAAAGACACAAATACAGACATTAGACCATTCTTGCATAGACCGCCAAATAACCCACAAGTCGAAACAACAATAAAAACTATCGACACAATCATACACAACAAAATAAATGAAAACACAACTATGGAAGAGTTACAACTACTGGTTTATATAGGAGCACTCACTACACTAAATATACACACTAGGCAGAGATCAGAACCAACCAACACACAGAAGAAACCCACAAAACCAGCATGGCAACACAGGCTACAGACCAGAATAAAAAAACTGAGAAAAGACATTGGACAGCTAACACAATTTATAAGAAATGAAATGTCAGGAAAAAAAACCGAAAAAGGTTAGGTAAAATCTCACAACAAGAAGCGATAGAGCAATTAGATGAAAAGAAGCAGAAATTACAAGCTTTGGCCAAATGACTTAGAAGATACAATAAAAGTGAAAATAGAAGGAAACAAAACCAAACATTCAACACAAACCAAAAGAAATTTTACCAGACAATAGGTAACATACACATTAAAATAGACAATCCACCGAACATAACAGACATAGAACACTTCTGGAGCAACATACGGTCAAACCCGGTACAACATAACAGGCATGCACAGTGGATACAAGCAGAAACAGACACATACAAGATGATACCACAAATGCCTGAAGTGATAATTTTGCAACATGAAGTCACCCAAGCAATTAATTCTACTCACAATTGGAAAGCCCCTGGAAATGATAAAATAGCAAATTTCTGGCTAAAGAAGTTCACCTCAACACATTCACATCTAACTAAATTATTTAACATATCTAAAAACAAAGATGATGTGACTTACCAAACGAAAGTGCTGGCAGGTCGATAGACAAACAAACATACACAAAAAATTTCAAGCTTTCACAACAAACGGTTGCTTCATCAGGAAAGAGGGAAGGAGAGGGAAAGACGAAAGGATGTGGGTTTTAAGGCAGAGGGTAAGGAGTCATTCCAATCCCGGGAGCGGAAAGACTTACCTTAGGGGGAAAAAAGGACAGGTATACACTCGCACACACACACACACATATCCATCCGCACATACACAGACACAAGAAGACATTTGTAAAGACAAAGAGTTTGGGCAGAGATGTCAGTTGAGGCGGAAGTACAGAGGCAAAGATGTTGTTGAAAGACAGGTGAGGTATGAGTGGCGGCAAATTGAAATTAGAAATTAGCGGAGATTGAGGCCTGGCGGATAACGAGAAGAGAGGATATACTGAAGGGCAAGTTCCCATCTCCGGAGTTCTGACAGGTTGGTGTTAGTGGGAAGTATCCAGATAACCCGGACGGTGTAACACTGTGCCAAGATGTGCTGGCCGTGCACCAAGGCATGTTTAGCCATAGGGTGATCCTCATTACCAACAAACACTGTCTGCCTGTGTCCATTCATGCGAATGGACAGTTTGTTGCTGGTCATTCCCACATAGAAAGCTTTACAGTGTAGGCAGGTCAGTTGGTAAATCACGTGGGTGCTTTCACACGTGGCTCTGCCATTGATCGTGTACACCTTCCGGGTTACAGGAGTGGAGTAGGTGGCAGTGGGAGGGTGCATGGGACAGGTTTTACACCGGGGGCGGTTACAAGCGTAGGAGCCAGAGGGTAGGGAAGGTGGTTTGGGGATTTCATAGGGATGAACTAAGAGGTTACGAAGGTTAGGTGGACGGTGGAAAGACACTCTTGGAGGAGTGGGGAGGATTTCATGAAGGACGGATCTCATTTCAGGGCAGGATTTGAGGAAGTCGTATCCCTGCTGGAGAGCCATATTCAGCGTCTGATCCAGTCCCGGAAAGTATCCTGTCACAAGTGGGGCACTTTTGGGGTTCTTCTGTGGGAGGTTCTGGGTTTGAGGAGATGAGGAAGTGGCTCTGGTTATTTGCTTCTGTACCAGGTCGGGAGGGTAGTTGCGGGATGAAAAAGCTGTTTTCAGGTTGTTAGTGTAATGATTCAGGGATTCAGGACTGGAGCAGATTCGTTTGCCATGAAGACCTAGGCTGTAGGGAAGGGACCGTTTGATGTGGAGTGGGTGGCAGCTGACATAATGCAGGTACTGTTGCTTGTTGGTGGGTTTGATGTGGACGGACGTGTGAAGCTGGCCATTGGACAGGTGGAGGTTAACGTCAAGGAAAGTGGCATGGGATTTGGAGTAGTACCAGATGAATCTGATGGAACCAAAGGAGTTGAGGTTGGAGAGGAAATTCTGGAGTTGTTCTTCACTGTGTGTCCAGATCATGAAAATGTCATCAATAAGTCTGTACCAAACTTTGGGTTGGCAGGCCTGGGTAACCAAGAAGGCTTCCTCTAAGTGACCCATGAATAGGTTGGTGTACGAGGGGGCCATCCTGGTACCCATGGCTGTTCCCTTTAATTGTTGGTATGTCTGGCCTTCGAAAGTGAAGAAGTTGTGGGTCAGGATGAAACTGGCTAAGGTAATGAGGAAAGAGGTTTTAGGTAGGGTGGCAGGTGATCGGCATGAAAGGAAGTGCTCCACTGCAGCAAGGCCCTGGACGTGCGGAATATTTGTGTATAAGGAAGTGGCATCAATGGTTACAAGGATGGTTTCCGGGGGTAACAGACTGGGTAAGGATTCCAGGCGTTCAAGAAAGTGGTTGGTGTCTTTGATGAAGGATGGGAGACTGCATGTAATGGGTTGAAGGTGTTGATCTATGTAGGCAGAGATACGTTCTGTGGGGGCTTGGTAACCAGCTAGAATGGGACGGCCGGGATGATTGGGTTTGTGAATTTTAGGAAGAAGGTAGAAGGTAGGGGTGTGGCGTGTTGGTGGGGTCAGGAGGTTGATGGAGTCAGGTGAAAGGTTTTGTAGGAGGCCTAAGGTTCTGAGGATTCCCTGAAGCTCCGCCTGGACATCAGGAATGGGATTACTTTGTCAAACTTTGTATGTAGTGTTGTCTGAAAGCTGACGCAGTCCCTCAGCCACATACTCCCGATGATCATGTACCACGGTTGTGGAACCCTTGTCCGCCAGAAGAATGACGATGGATCGGTCAGCCTTCAGATCACGGATAGCCTGGGCTTCAGCAGTGGTGATGTTGGGAGTAGGATTAAGGTTTTTTTAAGAAGGATTGAGAGGCAAGGCTGGAAGTCAGAAATTCCTGGGAAGTTTGGAGAGGGTGATTTTGAGGAAGAGGAGGTGGGTCCCGCTGTGACAGAGGACGGAACTGTTCCAGGCAGGGTTCAATTTGGATAGTGTCTTGGGGAGGTGGATCATTAGGAGTATGATTAGGATCATTTTTCTTCGTGGCAAAGTGATATTTCCAGCAGAGAGTATGGGTGTAGGACAGTAAATCTCTGACGAGGGCTGTTTGGTTGAATCTGGGAGTGGGGCTGAAGGTGAGGCCTTTGGATAGGACAGAGGTTTCGGATTGGGAGAGAGGTTTGGAGGAAAGGTTAACTACTGAATTAGGGTGTTGTGGTTCCGGATTGTGTTGATTGGAATTTTGAGGTTTTGGGGGAGTGGAGCTGGAAGTGGGAGATTGAGTAGATAGGAGAGACTGGGTCTGTGTGCAATGAGAGAAGGTTGTGAAGGGTCAGTGAGTTTTGCGGATGGATATGTGTGTGTGTGCGAGTGTATACTTATCCCTTTTTCCCTCTAAGGTAAGTCTTTCCACTTCTGGGATTGGAATGACTCCTTACCCTCTCCCTTAAAACCCACATCCTTTCGTCTTTCCTTCTCCTTCCCTCTTTCCTGATGAAGCAACCATTTGTTGTGAAAGCTTGAATTTTGTGTGTATGTTTGTGTTTGTTTGTGTGTCTATCGACCTGCCTGCACTTTCGTTTGGTAAGTCACATCATCTTTGTTTTTAGATATATTTTTCCCACGTGGAATGTTTCCCTCTATTATATTCATAAATTATTTAACAGTTACATTGCAGACCCATACATATTCCCTGATACACTTACACATGGAATAACCTATCTGAAACCTAAAGATCAAGCAGACACAGCAAACCCAGCTAAATATCGCCCCATAACATGCCTAACAACAATATACAAAATTTTAACTACAGTCATTACACAGAAATTAATGACACATACAACACAGAACAAAATTATAAATGAAGAACAAAAAGGCTGTTGCAAAGGAGCACGAGGATGTAAAGAGCAATTGATATCAAGCTAAAACTAAACAAAGATCGCTACACTACGCATACATTGATTACCAAAAACATTTTGATAGTGTACCCCACTCATGGTTACTACAAATATTGGAAATATACAAAGTAGATCCTAAATTGATACAGTTCCTAAACATAGTAATGAAAAATTGGAAAACCACACTTAATATCCAAACAAATTCAAATAATATCACATCACAGCCAATACAGATTAAGTGTGGAATATACCAAGGAGACTCATTAAGTCCTTTCTGGTTCTGCCTTGCTCTGAACCCACTATCCAACATGCTAAGTAATACAAATTATGGATACAATATTACTGGAACATATCAACACAAAATCACACATTTGCTATACATGGATGATCTAAAGCTACTGGCAGCAACAAATCAACAACTCAACCAATTACTAAAGATAACAGAAGTATTCAGCAATGATATAAATATGGCTTTTGGAACAGACAAATGTAATAAAAATAGCATAGTCAAGGGAAAACACACTAAACAAGATGATTACATATTGGATAACCACAGCGACTGCATAGAAGCAATGGAAAAAACAGATGCCTATAAATATCTAGGATACAGACAAAAAATAGGAATAGATAATACAAATATTAAGGAAGAACTAAAAGAAAAATATAGACAAAGACTAACAAAAATACTGAAAACAGAAGTGACAGCAAGAAACAAGACAAAAGCTATAAATACTTATGCTATACCAATATTGACCTACTCATTTGAAGTAGTGAAATGGAGTAACACAGACCTAGAAGCACTCAATACACTTACATGATCACAATGCCACAAATATAGAATACATCACATACATTCAGCAACAGAAAGATTCACATTAAGCAGAAAGGAAGGAGGAAGGGGATTTATCAATATAAAAAACCTACATTATGGACAGGTAGACAATTTAAGAAAATTATTTCTAGAACGAGCAGAAACCAGCAAAATACACAAAGCAATCCCTCATATAAATACATCGGCTACACCACTGCAATTTCATAACCACTTCTACAACCCTTTAGATCACATAACATCAACAGATACAAAGAAAGTAAATTGGAAAAAGAAAACACTACATGGAAAGCACCTGTATCATCTAACACAGCCACACATCAATCAAGACGCATCCAACACATGGCTAAGAAAAGGCAATATATACAGTGAGATGGAAGGATTCATGATTGCAATACAGGATCAAACAATAAACGCCAGATATTACAGCAAGCATATTATTAAAGATCCCAATACCACAACAGATAAATGCAGACTTTGCAAACAACAAATAGAAACAATAGATCACATCACAAGCGGATGTACAATACTAGCAAATACAGAATACCCCAGAAGACATGACAATGTAGCAAAAATAATACATCAACAGCTTGCCTTACAACATAAACTTATAAAACAACATGTTCCCACATACAAGTATGCACCACAAAATGTACTGGAGAATGATGAATACAAATTATACTGGAACAGAACCATTATAACAGATAAAACAACACCACATAACGAACCTGACATCATACTCACCAATAAAAAGACGAAATTAACACAACTAATCGAAATATCCATACCCAATACAACAAATATACAAAAGAAAACAGGAGAAAAAATTGAAAAATACATCCAACTGGCTGAGGAAGTCGAGGACATGTGGCATCAGGATAAAGTTGACATTATACCAATTATACTATCAACTACAAGAGTTATACCACACAATATTCACCAGTACATCAATGCAATGCAGCTACATCCAAACTTATATATACAATTACAGAAACCCGTAATTATTGATACATGTTCAATTACCCGAAAGTTCTGAAACTTTCTTGGAGAATTTCATCTGTTTTGTTCTCAGTGATTCTTTTGATTATGTCTCCCAAACTGACAGTGTAAATTGTTTATTTATGTTGGGAAGAAAATACAGTCTCCAGTTCTACATGCAAGTGCAGGTAATTGAAGAACATACCATACATTTATAATAATGAGTCCACAGCATCTACAGGGAAATGCTGTGTGTAATTAGTGAACTGAGTAATATCATCCAATTTAGTGGAGAGCGGTTTATCACAATCTGATAATCTTGTTCCCAGATGTGTCACAATATTATCCAATACCTGATTGCATTTTGCAGTCAATGGATTGCCAACCCATTCATTCACCATTTCATCTTTATTCCTGGAAGCTTCAGGCTGACTGTTTCATGAACTTCAATTTACCAGTTCTTGAGTTTTTTGTTTGAGCTATGCATTCTGTGACAATCATTCCAAAAATGTGTATTTCTTTTAAGAATGTTGAAAAGCAGTTCAGTCTTTAAAAATATGCTCTGAAAAACAGAGAGAGGTAAAACAAAACAGAGTCTAGGCTGCTATTTTTTAAACCACTGGCCTCTCTTGTAGTCATTGCAATGGAGTCTGGACTGTCAGTTATTTTATTTAAAACTTCAATTAGCTCCAGGTGTTTTTAGAGAATGGCAGATATTATCCTCACACTACAGTTCCATCTCATTTCACTGTTGGAAGTAATGCATTTCCATTTACCAACAGTAATGTCCAGAATTGCTGTGCATTTGTATGACGACTGGAAGAAAGCTGGAATACCTTGAAGCACAGAGAAAAAAATCCTTAAAGGTTAAATACAATACCAGCTTTGCTGCTGTACTAAATTCAAACAATATAAAAAGAGCAATGTAAAAAGTACTAAAGGCCATATCACGGACCAAAACATCTAGGCACTTTAATGCCACAACAGGATTACCATTGTAGGTTTGGGCCACCAGTTTGGTCTTCATATCATAATTCTGAAACATGCCACTCAGCACAGTGAAAAAAGAAGTTCTAGCTTGAATACATCATGAAAACTATGATAATGTTCTTGGATGTCACCATTGCGGTTCACCAGCCTCACAATAGAGCATTGTGCCTTGTCCAAAATGTCTCTTGCTTCATCCACAATGCAAGCACAAAATGAGGTTCTAACCAAACTTGAATGTATATATTCACAAATTGATTCATTTATACATTCAATCAGTTTGCTCTGTATAATTTTTGAAAATCTCAGAAATAGCACATTTTCTTCCAGTGTGGTTTCATATCTTCATTTATGTTTAACACAAGTTTAAAAACACCTCTGAATTCCCTGGGACTCAGGGAATCTTCTCTGAAAGCCAGCTCCTGCTTACACAAAAGATATGTGAAATCAATTAAAATTTTCATGATCTCACTCTTAGCTTTCACTTCATTGTTGTGTCTGATTTCTATTGATTTGTGATGTTCATTTAGTTGCTCGGAAATACTATAAACTTTTCTAGATAGTTCTTTAAATGGAATAAAGCTATTTAGATGATCTTTAGAAGTAGCATGCCATGCTAAATCTATAGATAAATTCTTCATATCGTCGAAACCCTCAGCAGACCATACAGTTTTTCGTGTGCTTTAGAGTAAACATGGCCAGTAGACTAATTTTCCTTTTGTAGGGCTAGGACATGATCAACTGTACTGCTCATACCATGGGGTTTAGAATGCATGTGCTTTGAACTTATTTCCTGAAAAGGTGTAAAGCCAGTGTTGGACATCCTTTCTTCAAAATTTCATGTTGTTCAGTGTCACATCTCCTTGAAAATAAAAGCGCCTGCAAGAAAGTAATGACATCCTCACTCAAAATCATTACATCAGTCCTTGTGCAAGGTTGGGCTTCATCCATATTCACTGCACATGGGACAACTAACTCAAGGCAGACCTAGAGAGGTGGCACCACAGTAACTCGCCTCCTGTGGCCCAGAGGCACATGGCATCACAGCTAAGGTGACCTGTATCTCCTCTCCTGTTTCCAGCAGTGATATAAAGGTTACCATGGCAATGAAGCAATTACAGACTGCCTGGCTTGTGTCTGGCCGCCTTGCCATAAATTTTTCACCTCCGTCTGATTTAGGATAGGGGGCTCTCTAGTGCTGGCTAATGTCTTTCACACTTGGTGACAAAATTGCTTAAAGATTTATTGTAAAAAATACTATTATTACTACTAGACCTACAACAGAAAATATAGTAGGTCCAGCCTTCATTGCCTCTTCTCATCAACCGCCACTGGTGCCATTCAAGGAAACTGACAATTGCCAGTAAGTAAGCTTGATACTGAAGCACTATATTTTATTTGTGATAATGCAAGAACAGAAACACAGTAATAATATTTTAATTAGTAGAACTGTCTTAAACCATCTCTCATTCATTTTAAATATTTACTGGAGAATAACAAAATTGAATTCAAGAAAAAAAATTGCTCGATGTTGACTTCTGTTTCTTACATAGTTCCATTATTGCTCAGTGCTGACTTCTGTTTCTTAAACAATTCCATTCTTGAGATCAGATTTTCTAAAGTTTGCTGTCAGGCTGCCTGTGCTGTTGAGGAAGAAATGGCAACATACTCAACAGGTCTTTCTGTTTTACAAGTGATAAGCATGGCTCACCTTTCAGATGATGTATAAGTGTTGCATACATCAGCCAAGATCTTTCCTATTTTGAATACATTGATTTTTCCCTTCTTCTGTTTCATGACAAGAATTTTTAATAGCTATTTGAATACGAGACACTTGATCACGCTGCATTTAAAAGACTTACATGCCTGTATCCCAACAATGTTTTACCACCGTCTTTAAAACAAAGAAGTCAGTTTTATGCACTGGAATTACAAGGAAGGAGTTCATAGCTTTTACTGCCACAACAATCTTGTGAAATCTTGTAGAAAAAAGGTCTTGCTTAACTTTCTTCACCTCTCTATAACTGCAAAGTCTCTATCACAGCTCAAAAAAATGTGCCCACTGCCAGAACTTGTGTGTTGTTTCTTAAAACCATCCCAAGCCTAATGGAGGAGATCTTGACACATGGTATTTGTAACTCTAGACTGAAGCACTGCTTGACATGAAGTCCACCATCTGGTAATGAATGTTTGAAACATTTTCTCCAAGATTTGACATGTAGATCATGAATAGAGATAAGCAACAGAGTACTGAGAACACAACAACAATGAAAATCCCATTTGTGAAGGAACACACTCTTCAGTTGCTCTCCCATGAAGCAGCTTTAACAATGTCTCAATTTATAATTACTATATGAACTAAAAATAAATACTGACTGTCCTTCAAGTCTCTCTCATGGCCCCTGTCCTCCTCCCTCTGTAACTTTTTAACTGAATAACTGATGTATGAATTGTAGATTTGTGTCATTTATTTACATTCCTTTTCTTTCTTTTGTGTTATATAAAGTTCACTATATGTGGGTTCAGAGCCTCTTAAAGGTATTGCTGCCTTGTTCCTTGTTGAAGGCTGTTTGTTAGGTGGCCATCCAAACTGGAACAAGTCAGAGGCTGTGAGACTGACTAAGAAAGATTCTCTGGCCCTCAGGGTTGAGGTTTAGGTGACAGTCTGGCAATATTACACATGTAAAAATGGTTTTATTGTTAAACCTGAAAAGACAGTTGATTCAGGGATTCCTGGCCACCTTAACAGTTTCACATAAAATATTATTTTATGAAACTTCATTTGTCTATTACAAAGTTTTTATTCTGCTGTTCTAACACAAACATTAGTTTTATTTTTAGCTTATATTTTAGTATTTTCTTCTTACTTAATTTTTGTTTTCAGATAGATCCTGCTGGTTTTGGTAAAGCTATGGTCACTATTTGTGAGATGGTATGTGATGTTTTCAGACAAGAACCACGGTTGTTGGAACTAACCTCTCCTGTCTTCGTGCTGGGTAACATTTTAATCTCTCTGTAGTAGACATGTAGTCAACTTAATAGATTGTACATGTGATTCAAGTAGGACAACAATGACTGTGTACAATACTTCATTCACTCAGCAACTATGTTGTGTAGATCTGCACACACATACTTCTCAGATCACTGTATAATGCACAGCTCTAGTGAAGCTCCACATTAAAAGTAACACTGTTCTATTCTATTTATCCATTTATTTTCTTTTTTCCATTTTATTTTGACTGGAATGTATTTCAGATAGTTTTTTCTTCTGTTGATCAATATCTTCCCTTGTAGTAAAGTGTATTTTCCCTGTCACATTATATATTTCTAACTACTTTACAATCCTTGGTGACATCTTTTCTGTATCAGCATCACCTTACATATATAATAACTTTTCAGGTTATTCTGACAACATTCCTCCATCTTTTTTATTTTATTTTTTCCCCCTAACACACATGCTTACATATATAAACTTGCTATTTATGTAGCAATTACAGTGGTCTAGTAAGATTTATTTTTCCTGATATTGCCTGGTGCTCTTCTACCTCATCTACTCTCTTTCTTTCTCCCTCTCTCCGGCCGCGGTGGCCGTGCAGTTCTGGCGCTGCAGTCCGGAACCGCGGGACTGCTACTGTCGCAGGTTCGAATCCTGCCTCGGGCATGGGTGTGTGTGATGTCCTTAGGTTAGTTAGGTTTAAGTAGTTCTAAGTTCTAGGGGACTTATGACCTAAGATGTTGAGTCCCATAGTGCTCAGAGCCATTTGAACCATTTTTTTCTCCCTCTCTTATGCACACACACACACACACACACACACAGTTTTCAATGTTTAGCTTTAATGATTTGTAATGTGTTCCCTTCACATTTATTTACTATTTGCCTTAAATATTCTCCATTATGGTACAATTTCACGGTCATATATGACATATACTCTGCTTTTGTAACTCACTCTCTATAGCTAATATCTTTTTGGTGTTTCTCATCGACCGGCCGTGGTGGCCGAGGGGTTCTAGGCGCTTCAGTCCGGAACCACGTGGCTGCTACGGTTGCAGGTTCGAATTCTGTCTCGGGCATGGATGTGTGTGATGTCCTTAGGTTAGTTAGGTTTAAGTAGTTCTAAGTTCTAGGGGACTGATGACCTCAGATGTTAAGTCCCATAGTGCTCAGAGCCATTTGAACCATTTGTTTCTCATCAGTACTGTACCCTTTTTGATGATCATGGTCTGATGATGAACTTGTATATTGACAACCATTTATCTAAATAAATTAATGCTGAATAGCATCCATGTTTTTTAATTTTCATTCATAAAAATAAAATACTGGTATGGTAAGAAGAAACTAAAATGTGTCTACACTACATGCAAAAAAACTAGATAATATTTCATTCCTGTTAAGAGTTTCGATGCAAATTCTTCCTTGACATAGCACCAGTAAATAATAAGTTTCACAAGATGTGACTCCATGTCACTGGTACATGAAGTGTTGACATTCCTACATTAACCAGCCATTACACTGTACATGCTTTAGCAGACATTGTAAGTTATGATGTTGGAATACTGTGTGAATCAGGGAATGGACGTCTTTGCCTGATTTCTGAGAGGGATATCAAACTCCTACTTGAAAAGATGTTGAAAGTGAATCACTTGTCAAGGAGATGAATTACAGTTGAAGAAAGAAAATCATTGAAATGCAACCAGTTTGTTGAAACACCACTTATTTACATCTGAGTGGCACACACAAAACCAAATGAAAAACTGCTGTTTCTTCAGTTTCTCATGGAGTTTAAATATTATCTAACAATTTTTAAACAATATTTTAAATTTTTTCTATGAACTGTGATCAACCAACATAAAACAGCTATCATGAAGTGTAGACAAATTACCAACATTAAGAAAAGGATAGATTGCTACTTACTGTAAAGATGACACATTTAGTTGTGGACAGTCACATATAAGCATTCAGCCAAAGACTTCTTCAGAAAAAAAGAAGCCACAAGCACACCTCCCACACACACACGTCCACTACCTCTGGCCACTCTGGCCAGACTGGAACAGAAACAAGGTGAATGGAAGCAACTTTCTGGAGCAGAGCTGAGAAGAGGCAGGGATAGCAGTGAACAGGTGAGGGAAGAGGAATTATAGTTGCCTGTTGGAGCAAACAGGGACTAGATAGTGACAGGACAAATCTGACAAGTACAGTGTTGGTAGGCTGTGGGGTACCTATCTATTGTTAGCCACTCGCCTCCTACCTCTATCACATACAATTCACTTAGTTTTTCACTGCCATTAATTTGTGCATGATATTTTGACAGTAATATCTGACTTGTGTATTAGGCTATCTTCCACCATTAAGCTCTCAGGTTTTCAAATCTCATCCAGTGCAGTTCCCAGTAATCAGTCTTTTCATC
Organism: Schistocerca cancellata; assembly: GCF_023864275.1. Lineage (NCBI taxonomy): Eukaryota > Metazoa > Arthropoda > Insecta > Orthoptera > Acrididae > Schistocerca > Schistocerca cancellata. The sequence continues at coordinate 883,998,371 of NC_064626.1, forward strand.
TTACCCCATCTGGTAAGTATCCGCTGACCTGGGGTTCTGGGCAATCTTTTTCTAAACGTCCTGGTCCTTTCCCTTCACCCCTCTTCCTTCCTTTTCAACCCGTCTGCCAGAAGAAGGAGCCAGTGGCTCTGTAAGCTTGCATATGTATGTTCCATCACTGCATGGTGAGTAATTTTTTTATCTATCCAGTTACATTATATTTTAAAAAATTGATTATTTTTGTTGATATATGTGCATGTGTTGTATCAAAATCTGCATTAAGATCTCCATCTATTACAACATTATAATGCAACAATCTAGTTCATCTAATACAGCTAACAGCATGTTCAGTTTTTCTAAAAATATACTCATAATACCATAGGTGATCTAGTTCCAATAGCAAAGCAACTTAGTGACTCATTAATAGAGATTGCCCCACCACATTTTCTAAAGTAACTACTTTCTGTGCCATATTTATCAAACTTGACAGCTACAAATAAACTCTCAGTACCCCAATGTTCACTCAAACAAAAAATATCTAATTTATTATCTAGTCCAAAATTATTTATTAAAATTTCTTTATCTTTTGGTCCCTGATTATTCAGGTAGCAAATTTTAAGATCAAAACTGTTATTCCTTTTAGACTGCACATTTTGGCAAGGCTGTGTAAAATCATGTTTCTTCTTTTTACTTCACTGTTTGTTTTTCTGCATTATATTTCATTTCATCATATGTTTTGTCAACATGATTTTTCCATCTAATAGTAGATGCTGGTACTGAGTGTGCACTGTCGTAGTGTTGGTCAATAGACTTTTCCAGGCAGTTTCCTGCTGTAGTGAAAGTTTTGTTTCACATTTTTTGGGACTGTTCGCATTTAGAAAATTGTATTTAGTCATTAATGGAACTTGAAAAACATTCATATTTAATACAGGGCAAGAGATTTCTCGGGCATAATATATACACTCTATTGCTTACAGCTTTGCATCTCTGTGAAAATATCCACGTACTGGATCAAAATTTCAGCATTTTAGCTTTATTTAACTTGTTTTCCAGTTCTTTTCATGTAGATGGTGTGCTATGACAGAGATGTCACATGGAAATAGAACAAAAGTTTTGTGATAGCACACTTAAAGACTTTGGTGTTCAAATCTGACAGGATACAGTTGCAACAACTACATACAGAACTCATGTCACATACTTTGTAAGATGCACTGTAGATCCCAAAGATTGGCAGCAGTGATGGAGAGCATGGAGCAAAACTGTAGCACCTGAGCTTTCTTTCAAATTTACATTTTACTCAGTGTACTAAAACTTTACTGAGCTGATAGGCTTGTAATGTCAACTGGGAAAGTAAACTCATTTTTTCACATATTTCTCTCACCAAGCCTAAAATAACACTTAAATAGTTGTGATCATATGAAATGTGGCTTATAAGAAAAGCGTTAAACAATAAGAGCAGTGGTGACAAAGTATGTCTGCATTTATGCTTAAGGTTTAACCACTTAGCTGCTGTGATTTTTTTGGTTTAATTCAACATGCCTGTGATTTTTTAAGAACTGATGAAATTCATTACCAGAAATTATAGTATAAAATTGTATTGTATATTTAATTTCCTTCATTTAGACAGATTTTATATAAAATATTGGAGAGGACTCCAAATTTTAATCATACAGGGTGATTCAAAAAGAATACCACAACTTTAAAAATGTGTATTTAATGAAAGAAACATAATATAACCTTCTGTTATACATCATTACAAAGAGTATTTAAAAAGGTTTTTTTTCACTCAAAAACAAGTTCAGAGATGTTCAATATGGCCCCCTCCAGACACTCGAGCAATATCAACCCGATACTCCAACTCGTTCCACACTCTCTGTAGCATATCAGGCGTAACAGTTTGGATAGCTGCTGTTATTTCTCGTTTCAAATCATCAATGGTGGCTGGGAGAGGTGGCCAAAACACCATATCCTTAACATACCCCCATAAGAAAAAATCGCAGGGGGTAAGATCAGGGCTTCTTGGAGGCCAGTGATGAAGTGCTCTGTCACGGGCTGCCTGGCGGCCGATCCATCGCCTCGGGTAGTTGATGTTCAGGTTTAATAACTAACCTTTTTTGTAGGACCCTCCATACAGTTGATTGTGGAATTTGCAGCTCTCTGCTAGCTCTGCGAGTCGATTTTCCTGGGCTGCGAACAAATGCTTGCTGGATGCGTGCTACATTTTCATCACTCGTTCTCGACCATCCAGAACTTTTCCCTTTGCACAAACACCCATTCTCTGTAAACTGTTTATACCAATGTTTAATACACCACCTATCAGGAGGTTTAACACCATACTTTGTTCGAAATGCACGCTGAACAACTGTCGTCGATTCACTTCTGCCGTACTCAATAACACAAAAAGCTTTCTGTTGAGCGGTCGCCATCTTAGCATCAACTGATGCTGATGCCTAGTCAACAGCACCTCAAGCGAACAAATGTACAACTAAATGAAACTTTACAGCTCCCTTAATTTGCTGACAGATAGTGCTTAGCTCTGCCTTTTGTCGTTGCAGAGTTTTAAATTCCTAAAGTTGTGGTATTCTTTTTGAATCACCCTGTATATGCCAATTGCTTGTGTTTTTGCTGATAATTTCAGTGCTTTTAACATTTTCCTCAATTTTGTGTCAATGTAAAATAAGGGTTTCACTGTATTAGCATCTGTAAGTATTGTTCTCATGTATGACTTATTCCATATCTATGCAATTCTGTAGTATACTGGGTCAATGGAACACAAATTAATATATAAATAGATAAATAGAAATGAAATTTCTGTAAAATCCTGTAAGGCTGAAAAATTTGCAGTGGAATCAATTTTATCTTTAATCTGGCAAGATCCACTTTTCAGGATTTTCTCTGTTAAGGATATCAGAAAAACAGACCTAGAGTGACGGACTTTAATGTCAGTTTCACCTTTCATTATGTGTAGAACAAGCCGCATCCCTGCACTTTGAGACGGTCTGCTGCTTCCAAGGACTGTATGACCTGCTGCCTCCACACTTATCTGGTGCATTGCCTGCTCAAGCCAAACAACAGGAAGACAATCATAAGTCCATTGATACACTCTTGCTGTGTTCCTCTTTGGTTGACGAATTCTTGGTAATTCACCAACACTATGCCAAATGCCATCCGTCACCAGATGCACTTTGTAAGAAAACACGTTGCTTCCACAACCTAATAATAACACATTCACTGCCCTCGCCATGGTGTGCGAGGAGTTCACAGCCTCATCACACAACCACCCTGATGATGAATGTGGAGTGCACATGGCATCTCAGTCTCACTGACCATTCACATTTACACAATGTCCTACCATACCCACTCCCGGCTCCACCCAACATCTACACTGTCACCAATCCGACATACAATGAAACACACACAATGGTACATTGTGGCTCTCCTCACCACCTGGCTACCCTACTGCTGGCATCTTCAGGCATGTGTCCTTTGGCTGTTCAGCACACTGTCACAACATCTCTTCTGCATGACCCACTGGAACATAGCTCTATCACCATCTGCTGACAATCTTCACATGACTTCATTGACCCTACTGATTATACTTATCAGGTTTCACATTCGATTACCGCACACCAACCAAGAGTTGACAATGCCACATTCAGGGCACATCAAAACAATAGAACATAACATGATTTCATTTTGAGTATTGACAATTGCACTATTCACCTCTAGCTGTCACCATAAACTTCGGTGCCTCTTCCTGACATGCATCCAGTATGATAATGCAAGACTTTAAAACAGCTTCTCCACCTGCTCTGACTTCAGCCATGACCCAAAATACATTGGTACCCAGCATTCCTGACCCCTCTCAGCCTCCAGCCCATCACGGACTGTCATTGCACAGGCCACACCCATCAAAGTTCACACTGGAAAATAAATTAGCAAGTCACATCAAGCCCACTGCCCACTCAACATACGCTCTCACTTTTACCAGATTAAAGCCTGTCTGGTGCACGTGGCCACCACATGCCATCAACGTCCTCAGCACTGATACACTGCCCCCATCTCTGGTTGCACCACTGGCATCCTGTTCACACACTAAATGTTTCCCTTCAGGCCAGCCACAACATGGCTGGTCAGGCAAACTTGCCACACATGACGTCCGACACCAAATGACCACCATATTGCCTTGTTGAACTTCATGCCATTTATTCGTTTCCTCCCTTGTGCTCTACAGTGCCAGAGAGTTGGGAGGGAGGGGACCTCTGTGGTGGCTGACAACCACAACAACATCACTGACCAGCAAGAGCAACTTTTTTGACCCTCTCTGACTGTTCAGAAAGCACTGTACTCTGTCCATGTGCTAATGTCTTATCTAACTGTCTTCAACAAAAGTGTGTTACTCTACATATGGATCGTGTATTTGATATTCTACACCCATCCATATCATGAGTTCCTAGAGTTGTACTCATAATTATTACTATTTTCCCCTTCTTGATATCATCCATTCTCCCTGACTTGTGTATATAGATACATGACACAAACCCTGTCATTTTTTTCACAAAATTTAGAAATTCCTCCACTGAATCTGTTGCACTATGGATCAGATACCATTGCAAATGCTCTAGTAACCTTCTCTTTTGTGCTGAAATTATTGCTAACACTAGCCAATTGATTTAATTTATTCATTTCTCTAACACATAACTCTCTCATACTCACCTTTCCATTCCTGTAACTAAGTCCATTCAAAAAATTGTTTCACAGCTTAATTGTTTTGCCTTGACCCAGTATTTATTCAGCAACCAAGTTTCAAAAGTTTTAAAATTACAGAATTTATCAGCATTTTGGTCAGCCCATGTTTGAGCTCCCCCTCTTGACTACCTCTTAAGACATTTTATGTTTACCATTTCACTCATCCATATCACAAAGTTATCCTTACATACAGCGAAAAAATCAGCTGCTTGGTATTTATTCTCCCCAAAAAATGGTTTTTAACTAAAATCCATGCACCATAGGATATTCCAATATCAAATTTTCATTCCATGCTGCTACACTATTAGTTTTTTTTCCATTAATACATTTGCTTCCCCTTCTATCTCCATTTTGTTATCACTGATCCTCTTATGAGACTCTGAAATTCCTACTTTGATGGATTCAATCTCTTGTTGTTTCTTGTTTTTCAAATAGCATAAATTTTTGGTTCCTGTACTTCAATCTGCCCTACAAAATTACTTTGCACAGCTTCAATTTTACCTGACAATATCTTTCACAACCCTTCAATTTTATTAGAAACTTCTTTACTCCTTCTGACATTATTATCAAGCTTATTTTCTACCCATCCAAATTTATTCTCCAACTGATTAATCTTATCACCGTATGATTTCAGTTTTAATGCTAATCTTCGATTGCAGTTCCCCAAATAACTCGGATTTCATCTCGCTGGAGCAAGAAGATATGGTGTGGACCACTGGCACATGTGATGTGTTGTCTGTTGGCATGGACAGGCACATAGATCCTCTGCAGTGCATGGACATGGTGTGGAAGATGTTTTCACCTGCGACCATGTGTGGACATGGTGCGAAAGATAGCTTGTGTTTGGTGACAGTACCTGTGGTAAATGCTTGGTCACAACTCAGCAGGCAGGGTGAACATCAGCAGCACAATCACAATGGCCCTATAATATCAGTGTAATCACATAGTGGTGCATATCCTGTCCTGTCGTACCTGCAGCACAAACATGTAAATTAACTGACCTGGTATGGAAACACACAACATGCAAATGATGCTGATATTACTCTACTGCGCAGGCATAGTTCAGAGTCCCCAAATACATTATATACTGCAGATGCCACAAATAAATACTGGGTGATAGGTCCTAAAATACACAAATAACAAAAATCGAGCACAATTCTGGATGAGCCAAATCCAATTATGATTGTACTTGTAGGATATGGGATTTGAATTTCTGATGTGCTATAATAGAGCAAAACTAACAGTCACCCTGAGACGGGCAAGCAATCAACCTAGAAAATATGTTAGTCATACTCTGCAGGTGTTTGGTGGCACTGTTATAACGCCAAGTTTAACACATATATTTCAGAACGACACAACACATATAAGTCACAGTGTTAGTTGACAAGCAAGACATGTGTACACATTAGCATTCGAATGAGCACTGAGTCCCAGTCTAGCAGCCGCTGCTTGGCCAGGCGCTTAGGTGGCGCAGCTGCTGCACGGCTGGCAGACAGCGCCGAATGTAGAGGATGCGCGTAATTGCACGGTGGCGCTTTGAATGATCGGCAAGTCATAACACTTCCCCCCCCCTTTGAAATTGTTGCACTGGTCTTGATGGAGGTGTCCTGGAGATGGCTAATGTCCATAGGCGTTGTTTGACTCGCCATAAAGTCTCGAGGAGGCGGCTTCCCGTATGGACGGAAGTGTCCCCGATGGTAACGGGTTGAGATGACAGGAGATGTAGAGGTCGAATCTGCTGTGACCCCATGCACCAATCTGCCCATTGTGGCAAGTCCAGTTGATATGACAGGAGACGTGGGCGATGTGTCAGCGTCTGTTGGAGGAGGAGGCGAGTAGATTTGCTCTGACCGAGGATGGTCATCCGGTTCCTGCATGGGCACGTCTCCTGGTGGTGTCCGTTCTTGTGCTGGCATCGCGATGATGGTGAGAGGGCTGCGTTGTGAGTATTGAGAGATGCCAAGATCCCGAGCGTCAGATAGAGCCGAAGGTGGTGTAGCGGCATTTGGAACAGGCGTTGCCGGCATACGAGGCCGAAGCTGGTCCGAATGACGCACTGCAACACCTGTGTCGGTCTGGATTTCATACAGGCATCTGCCACAGTGTCTTAAGATGCGGCCTGGGCTCCATTTTGGCCGCCTGCCATATCCCCGTACCCAGACGAGGTCGTCGGCGGTGAACCAGCCAAGTGAAGGCACCCACGGCCGTGAGATGGAAGGCGGCAGAAGATGAAGTAGCGTGCGGGGCTGTCGGCCATGTAAGAGCTCAGCCATGCTGTGGTAACCCATGGGAGTGAAACAGTAAGATGCCAGAAATTGGAGCACCGCATCATCAGCAGCAGAAGAAGTCAGAAGTTTCCGCATCTGAGCCTTAAATATGCGGACCAGTCGTTCAGCCTCATTGTTGGATTGTGGATGGAACGGAGGGGCCATGACATGCATAACTCCATAACGAGCACAAAAATTTGCAAATTCGGAAGAGGCAAATTGCGGACCATTATCAGTAACAAGAGTAGAGGGGAGGCCTTCCAAAGAAAAAATGCGGGTGAGAGCACTGGTGGTTGCCGCGGTGGTAGCCGACGTCCAACGGACAATGAAAGGAAAGTTAGAGTAGGTGTCAATTATGAGAAGCCAATAAGTACCTAAAAAGGGTCCTGCAAAGTCAGCATGAATGTGCTCCCAGGGCTTCTCAGGCGAAGGCCACGGTGACAACGATGACTTCGGGGCAGCGGCCTGTGATGCACAAGGGCTGCAGGCAGTGACCATGTGTTTTATTTCAGAGTTGATGCCAGGCCAGTACACATGACGGCATGCCAGAGATTTTGTGCGAGAGACACCCCAGTGCCCTTGGTGAAGGAGGCGCAAGACCGAAGCACGCAAAGACACATGTACCACAACACGCGGCAAAGCATTGTCAGTGGAAAGGAGGATAACACCATCCCTAGCCGTGAGGCGGTAGCGCAAAGCGTAGTAGTTCCGCAACGGATCAGAAGTCTTAGAGGACAGGCGATCTGGCCAACCCTTTTGAATACAGTGTAAAACCCGGGAGAGGGTAGAGTCAGAACCCGTAGCAGCCGCCAGCCTGTCCCCAGTGATGGGGAACTCATCCACAACCCGCTGCTCGGCAACATCCAGGTGGAAACACAAAAGTTTGTCCCTATCGAATGCCAGATCAGGACCCATGGGAAGGCGAGACAGTGCATCAGCATTCGCATGTTGAGCCGTCGGCCGGAAATGAATCTCATAATTGAAACGAGACAAGTAAAGAGCCCAATGCTGGAGGCGGTGTGCAGCCTGGTCGGGAAGTGACGTTGATGGATGAAACAAGGAAACAAGTGGTTTGTGATCCGCAACAAGATGAAATTTTGAGCCATAGAGAAAAACACCAAACTTATGAAGAGCATAAATAATGGCCAAAGCTTCTTTTTCAATTTGAGAACGCTTTTGTTGGGCATTCGTGAGCGTTTTGGTGGCATAAGCAGTGGGTTGTTGTGAACCAACAGAAAAACGGTGCGCAAGGACTTCACCGACTCCGTATTGAGAGGCGTCTGTGGAGAGAACAAGATGTTGGCCAGGTCGATAAGTAGCCAGGCATGGGGCCTGTTTCAGCATAGTCTTCAATTTCTGGAAAGCCGCATCGCATGACACGGACCAGTGAAAAGGCACATTTTTATGCAACAGGCGATGCAACGGCTGAGCCACCGAAGCCGCAGACGGTAAAAACTTGTGATAGTATGCTATTTTCCCCAAGAAGGCCTGCAGTACCTTAACAGATGTAGGGTGAGGAAGGGCATCGATCGCAGCGACAGTTTGCTGAAGCGGACAAATACCATCCCAAGAGAGTTGAAACCCCAAGTACATGACAGATGCCTGAAAAAATTGTGATTTCTGAAGATTACACTTAAGACCGGCAGTCTGTAAGACATGAAAAAGTGTGCGGAGATTTTGAAGATGTTCTACAGTGGTGGAGCCAGTGGCAACAATGTCATCCATGTAATTGATACACCCAGGGACAGGGAGCAATAATTGTTCCAAGAATCGCTGAAAGAGAGCAGGTACGCTAGCAACCCCGAACGGCAAGCGTTGGTATTGATAGAGGCCGAAAGGCGTGTTAAGGACCAGAAACTGCTGGGAAGCAGCGTCAAGAGGAAGTTGATGATAAGCTTTTGACAGGTCAATTTTAGAAAAATACTGGCCTCCAGCAAGTTTAGTGAACAGTTCTTCAGGACGGGGCATAGGGTAAGTGTCAATGAGGCATTGAGCATTTACAGTGGCTTTGAAATCGCCACAGAGACGAATATAATCATTTGGCTTAGCAACGACAATGACAGGAGAGGATCACTCACTGGAAGTCACAGGAAGCAAGACCCTTGAAGTAGTGAGACGATCCAACTCCCATTTTACCCGATCATGAAGGGCCACAGGAATGGGCCGAGCCCGAAAAAACTTAGGCCAAGCAGTGGGTTTGAGCGTGATATGAGCTTCAAAGTCGTTTGCATGGCCTAACCCATGAGAAAAAAGGGATGAAAATGTCGTTGACAAGGAATCCAGTTGAGCATAAGGAATAGCATCAGAGACAATATTGACAGATATTGACAGATATATATTGAAAGGCATCGAAACCAAGAAGATTTTCTGTGTTGCTCTGGTCGACCACAAATATGGGAACAGTGCGAACGACAGATTTGTAAGATACCTCAGCATTAAACTGTCCCAAGAGAGAAATCTTCTGTTTATTGTACGTCCATAATTGCCGAGTGACAGGTGACAGGAGTGGCGAACCCAACTGAAGATACGTCTGAGAATTAATTATCCTGGCAGCAGAACTGGTATCCACTCGCATGCGAACATCGAGACCAAGGATTTGGACAGTGAGGAATAACTTCCCTGAAAGGGAAGAAGTGCAATTGACAGACAACACAGAATCAGAGTCAGCGTCATGTTCATGAACATCATGTATGCGGTCAGACTTGCAAACGGAAGACACATGACCTTTCTTTTTGCAATTGTGACACACAGCCCAATGTTGGGGACATTCCTTGCTTGAATGTTTCGTAAAACACCGCGGACATGAAGGAAGTTGCCGGGGGTTTTGCTGCAGTTTCTTAGCGGGCTGTTTACGATTAGGTCAAGGCTGCATGTGGGAGCACACTGCAGCCACGTCGGCCGGCGGGAAAGCGCCGCACGCATAGTCAACAGTGCACAGAGGTTGTATTTCCCCGACATCACCCCACGCCTCTATTTGTGCTCCAGCGGCGCGAGAAATTTCAAAAGACAGCGCAGTGGAGAGAACTTCATCTAGAGTCGGATTCGCTAACTGAAGGGCACGTTGCCGAACTTCTTTGTTGGGCGCTGACCGGATAATAGCATCCCGTACCATGGAATCAGCATAGGATTCTTTGTGAACATCAGTAACAAATTGACACTTTCGACTGAGGCTGTGAAGTTCAGCAGCCCAAGTGCGATATGATTGATGTGGCTGTTTTTGACAACGATAAAATGCAACACGAGAGGCTACCACATGTGTTTGCTTTTGAAAATAGACAGACAGAAGTGAGCACATTTCAGCAAAGGACAAAGACGCAGGATCCTTCAAAGGAGCCAATTGCGACAACAACCAATACATTTGAGGTGAAATCCATGAAAGGAACAGAGACTTACATGGTTCTTCGTCCGTGACATGAAATGCCAAGAAGTGCTGTCGAAGACGTTTTTCATAATCAGACCAGTCTTCCACCGTGTCGTCGTAAGGAGGAAAAGGAGTTATAGCCAACGACGAGAAATGCCCCTCATTTGACACCGCGACGAAATCGCAAATCGCCGCTGTTAGAAGCATTTGCTGTTGAAGGAGATTTTGCAATAGTTGCTCGACAGTAGCCATGGAAACCTGTGGGTCAACGGTGAAAAGGAAAAATCCCATCCTCATCGCCAATTGTTATAACATCAAGTTTAACACATATATTTCAGAACGACACAACACATATAAGTCACAGTGTAAGTTGACAAGCAAGACATGTGTACACATTAGCATTCGAATGAGCACTGAGTCCCAGTCTAGCGGCCGCTGCTCAGCTGGGCGCTTAGGTGGCGCAGCTGCTGCATGGCTGGCAGACAGCACCGCACGTAGAGGACGCGTGTAATTGCACGGCGGCGCTTTGAATGATTGGCGAGTCACAACAGGCACACTATCACCTTTTGGCCCAATTAACACAAGTTATACGTGGCATGCAGAATATCAGATTATGAGTGTTGATTGCTAAGCTTTTGATCAAGTTATACAGTTAAAAAATTTTAAGATGATGACATAAGATCATTTATTATAAGGAATAAGTGATGATGACAAATGCACTGAACTGGTTGCTAGCTTGCAGTATTTTTTATTTGTAAGTTAATTGAAATAAACAAAGAATCTACATCTACATACATACTCCACAAGCCACTGTACAGTGCATGGCAGGTGGTATCCTGTACAGCTAGTCATATCCTTCCCTAGTCCACTCACAAACATAACAAGGGAAAAGGGACTATCCATATGCCTCCACATCAGCCCTAATTTCCCACAAATGATTTTTGTATTCTGTATGTGAAATGTGTGTTGGTGGCAGTAGAATCAATCTGCAGTAAGCTTCAAATGGTAGTTCTGTATATTTTCTCAATAGCCTTGTCCAAGGATTCCCACCTGAGTTCCTAACGCAACTCTGTAGTACTTCCATGTTGTCCAAATCTACCAGTAACAAATCTAGCTGTCCACCTCTAAATTCTTTTGATGTTGTCCCTTAATCTGACCTCGTGCAGTACCAATGAATAGGTTATACTAGCGTCCCACATACTGTCATCTTTACACTTTCCCAAAACTCTCCTTATAAACCAAAGTTGACCATTTGCCTTCCCTACCACAATTTTCACATGCACATTCCATTTCATACTGCTTCACAGTGTTGTGTCAAACTATTTAAACAATATGACTATGTCATGCAGAATATGCTGTATCTCAACATTATGGGTTTGCTTTTCCTACTCATCCACATTAATTTACCTTTTCCTACATTTAGAGCTGGCTGCCATTCATCACACCAACTAGAAATTTTGTTTAAGTCACATTATATTGGCCTAAAGTCACTCAAATTCAGCAGCTTCCCATACAGAACTGCATAGTCATAAAACAAGTGCAGACTGCTGCCCACCCTGTCCTATAGATCATTTATGTATACAGAAAATAATAGCAGTCCTGCCAGGCTTCCTTGGAGCATTCCTGGCAACACCTTGAAGTCTGATGAACAATCACCATTGAAGACAATGTTTTGGATTCTATTACTTAAGATATCCTTGAATCACTCACATATCTGGGAACTTGTCCATATGATCATACCTTTGTTAACAGTCTACAATGGGGCATCATGTCAAATACTGTTCAGAAATCTAGAAATATGGAATCTTCCTACTGCCCTTCATCAGTAATTTACAGTACACCATGTGAGTAAACGGCAAGCTAAGTTTCACACAAGTGATGCTTGACAAGTGGTCATAAGCTACTCAGTCTCAAGGAAATTCAGAATTATGCAGCAAACCAATGTGCATGGGACAGAGTAGCATGGAGAGCTGACTCAAATCAGTCTTCAGACTGAAGACAGCAGCAACAACAACAGTCCAGTTATGGTCAATTGAAACAAATCAAAAATCGATATAAAGTTCCAAAAATTACAGAATGGCAGATTTCAAACAATGGAAAATCCAGGATGGAATCTAACAATACCAGAGAAGGAACGTTGCTGCTCACCATATAGCGGAGACGCTGAGTCGCCATAGTCACAATAAAAAGATTCACAAAATTAAAGCTTTCGGCCATTAAGGCCTTTGTCAGCAGTAGACACACATACAAACTCGCACACACACACACCAACTCACATAAACGCAACTTGCACACACATCTGCAGTCTCAGAGAGCTAAGACCATACTGTGAACAGCAGCACCAGTGCATGATGGGAGTGGCGACTGGGTAGAGGTAAGGAGGAGGCTGGGGCGGGGACAGGGAGGGATAGTATGGTGGGAATGGCGGACAGTCAAGTGTTGCAGTTTAGATGGAGGGCAAGAGAGAAGGTGCAGAGGGGGAGGGGGTAAGTAGTAGAAAGGAGAGAAAATAAAAGACTGGGTGTGGCGGTGAAATGATGGCTGCTTAGTGCAGGAATGAAAACAGGGAGGGGGATGGACAGGTGTGGACAGCGACTAACGAAGTTTGAGGCCAGGAGGGTTACGGGAACGAAGGATGTATTGCAGGGAAAGTTCCCACCTGCGCAATTCAGTAAAGCTGGTGTTGGTGGGAAGGATCCATATGGCACAGGCTGTGAAGCAGTCATTAAGATGAGGGATATCATGTTTGGCAGCATGTTCAGCAACAGGGTGGTCCACTTGCTTCTTGGCCACAGTTTGTCGGAGGTCGTTCATGCAGACCGACAGCTTGTTGGTTGTTATGCCTACATAGAATACAGCACAGAGGTTGCAGCTTAGATTGTAAATCACATGACTGGTTTCACAGGTAGCCCTGCCTTTGATGAGATAGGTGATGTTAGTGACCGGACTGGAATAGGTGGTGGTAGGAGGATGTATGGGACAGGTCTTGCATATAGGTCTATTTCAGGGGTATGAGCCATGAGGTAAGTAATTGGGAGCAGGGGTTGTGTAAGGATGGACAAGTATATTGTGTAGGTTCAGTGGACAACAGAATACCACGGTAGGAGGGGTGGGAAGGATAGTGGGCAGGACATTTCTCATTTCAGGGCATGACGAGAGGTAATCATAACCCTGGCAGAGAATGTAATTCAGTTGCTGCAGTCCCAGATGGTACTGAGTTACAAGGGGAATGCTCCTCTGTGGCTGGACTGTGGGACTTTGGGAGGTGGTGGGAGACTGGAAAGATAAGGCACTGAAGATTTGTTTTTGTACAAGGATGGGAAGATAATTATGGTCAGTGAAGGCTTCAGTGAGACCCTCAGTATATTGTGAGAGGGACTGCTCGTCAGTGCAGATGCGACGACCACGGGTGGCTAGGCTGTACGGAAGGGACTTCTTGGTATGGAATAGGTGGCAGCTGTTGAAGTGGGGGTATTGCTGGTGGTTATTAGATTTGATATGGATGGAGGTACTGATGTAGCCATCTCTGAGGCGATTGTCAACATCTAGGAAGGTGCCTTGTTGAGTTGAGTAGGACCAGGTGAAGCAAATGGGGGAGAAGTTGTTGAGGTTCTGGAGGAAGGTGAATAAGGTGGCCTCACCTTCAATCCAGATAGAAAAAATGTCATCAATTAATCTGAACCAGGTGAGGGGTTTAGGATTCTGGGTTTTTAGGAAGGATTTCTCTAAGTAGCCCATGAATAGTTTAGCATAGGATGGTGTCATGCGGGTGCCCATAGCTGTACCACAGTTTTGTTTGTAGGTAATTCCTTCAAAGGAGAAGTAATAGTGGGTGAGTATACAGTTGGTCATGGAGACAGGAAGGAGGTTTTTGGTTTGGAATCTATAGGGTGTCTGGAAAGGTAGTGTATGACAGCAGTAAGGCCATGGGCATTAGGAATGTTAGTGTACAGGGAGGTGGCATCAATAGTGAGGAAAGGGACAGGAACTGTGGAGAGTTGGTCAAGGAAATGGTTGGTATCTTTTATATAGCAGGATAGGTTCCGGGTAATAGGTTGAAGGTGCTGGTCTACGAGAGCAGAGATTCTCTCAGTGGAGGCACAGTAACCAGCCACAATAGCGCGTCCTGTGTGGTTGGGTTTATGGGCTTTAGGAAGCATGTAGAAGGTGGGAGTGCAGGGAGTGGTAGGGGTAAGTAGAGAGATGGACTCTGCGGAGAAGTTCTGGGATGGGCGTAAGGATTTGAGTGGTGACTGGAGATCCTGCTGGATTACTGGAATGGGATCACTGTGGCATGGTTTGTAGGTGGAAGTATCTGACAGCTGACTGAGTCCTTCTGCCACATAATCCTTGCAGTTCAAAACATCTGTGGTGGAGCCTTTGTCAGCAGGTAGGATTATAAGGTCAGGATCAGTTTTTAGATGATGGACTGTGGTTCTTTCTGCAGATGTAAGGTTAGTTTGCATGTTTAGGGATTTGGGGAATGATGTTGAGGCAAGGTTTGAGGTTAAGAAATTCTGGAAAGTTAACAGGGGGTGGTTTGGAGGCAGTGGGGGTGGTTTACGGTTGGATGGAGGAGTGAACTGAGTTAGGCAAGGTTCAATAGTGGTCTTTGTTTGAGTCTGATTGGTCGGGTTGGTAGCGAAAAAGTGTTTCCACTGTAGGGACCAGGAGAAGGAGAGAAGGTCTTTAACTAGTTCAGCATGGTTGAATTTGGGAGTGGGGCAGAAGGTGAGGCCTTTGGAAAGGACTGATATTTCTGTGGGACTAAGTGTTCTGGAGCAAAGGTTCATAACTGTGTTGCGGGTCTGTTTAGGTTCTGGGTTCTGTGTGGTGGTGGGAAGGAGTTTTGGTGGATGGGGTAAATGTAGTAGGTCTGTGAGACAGGGTTTGTCACCTATGAGGGGTCGTGGGGGAAGTTTGGGGGTGGTTGTAGAAGTGGTGAACAGTGGTACTCAGAGGCAGGAGTAGGAAGTGAGTAGGATGGAGAGCTCTTTGAGGTGGCATTGTGCATGTTGCTCAAGTTCCTGCAGGGCAAAGGTTTCAATGTGTGTTATGGGTTCCAGGAATTTGGGATTGCATAGCAGGAGAATTTTGCAGATGGAGAGAAGGTACTGCAAGGAGGATTGGGCTTGGTTGATATGGTTTTGCAGGACTATGTTGGTGAGAGCTAAGGATTGGCATAATCTGAACAGGTGGAGGTCATTGTGGAAGGACGGGTGGAAACCAGAGGTGGGTAATTTGATGGTAATGCCATTAGGGGGGATATCATGAGCCAAGCAACAACGCAGGAAGAGTATGTGGGACTGGGATCTGGCTAGGGATAAGGAATCTTTTCTGTATTGATGCAGATCGAAGGAGCATGGATCCATGGTGGTGCAAAAAATGCGAAAAATTATGTGAGAAAGTAGAATTACGTCCGAAAAATTACGCAAAAATAAACCCAAATATGTGTGAAAAATACGAAAACACAAGGGGGAAAAACGAGATGAAATCTGAGGAAGACGACGATAGTGGAAGGCGAAAACTCACTAAAATTTGTGAGAAGTCACGAGGGTCAAATTAGAAAATAACTAATCAATAATAAATATATGTATATTACTGTGGGTAGCAGGTTTAATGGTGGATAGGTGTAAGGGGACCGACAGATGTGACTGAAAGAGACGATTTAATAAGTGCGAACAGGCATAGAATGGGGAAAGTTTGGGGGGTTGGGAGAGGTTCATAGTTAGAGATGTAAGATTATGTGGCACCGGAAAAGAGCGGGAGATAACACGCAAAAATCCGGGAATTGACACAGGGAGGGTGTTCAGTTTGAAAGTATAGGCTCCATTATATTGGCAGGAGTAATGTGGGATGTAAAATGCTGCACTAACAATCAGCGTAGTTTTGAGACTGTCTGTTGCATGCAGTCGAGACAGTTGATACAGTGTGGCTCATAAGTAGAGTGTGATGTGTGGTTCGTGAGGCAACAAGAGAAACACAGGAAAGAAGAGAAGGAAGGAATGACATTTAGTATGGCGGATGCAAAAGAATGTAGTTACAAAGGAAAACAGCACAGGGTTAGGATCAAAGAAAAGCCGTCAGGCAAAAATCAAACAATGGAAAATTCAGGATGTAATGTAACAATACCAGAGAAGGAAAGTTGCTACTCACCATATGACAGAGATGCTGTGCTGCTCAGAGATCTGACACCACACTGTGAACAGCAGCGCCAGTGCATGATGGGATTGGTGACTGGGTGTGGGTAAGGAGGAGGCTGGGGAGGGGATGGATAGTATGGTGGGAGTGGCAGACAGTCAAGTATTGCAGTTTAGACGGTGGGCAGATGAGAAGGTGTGGAGAAGGAGGGAGTAAGTAGCAGAAAGGAGAGAAAATCAAAGACTGGGTGTGGCGGTTAAGTAACAGCTGTGTAGTGCTGGAATGGGAACAGGAAGGGGGATGGATGGGTGAGAACAGTGACTGACGAAGGTTGAGGCCAGGAGGGTTACGGGATCATAGGATGTATTGCAGGGAAAGTTCCCACCTGAGCAATTCAGAAAAGCTGGTGTTGATGGGAAGGATCCATATGGCACAGGCTGTGAAGCAGTCATTAAGATGAGGGATATCATGTTTGGCAGCGTGTTCAGCAACAGGGTGGTCCACTTGCTTCTTGGCCACAGTTTGTCGGTGCCCGTTCATGTGGACAGGCAGCTTTTTGGTTGTTATGCCTACATAGAATGCAGCACAGAGGTTGCAGCTTAGCCTGTAAATTACATGACTGGTTTCACAGGTAGCCCTGCCTTTGATGGGATAGGTGATGTTAGTGACCGGACTGGAATAGGTGGTGATAGGAGGATGTATGGGACAGGTCTTGCATCTAAGTCTATTACAGGGGTATAAGCCATAAAGTAAGGGATTGGGAGGAGGGAATGTGTAAGGATGGACGAGTATATTGTGTAGGTTTGGTGGACGGCGGAATAACATGGTAGGAAGGATAGTGGGCAGGACATTTCTCATTTCAGGGCATGACGAGAGGTAATCGAAACCCTCGTGCAGAATGTAATTCAGTTGCTGCATTCCCGGATGGTACTGAGTTACGAGGGGAATGCTCCTCTGTGGCTGGACTGAGGGACTTTGGGAGATGGTGGGAGACTGGAAAAATAAGGCACGGGAGATTTGTTTTGGTGCAAGGATGGGAGGATGATTATGGTCAGTGAAGGCCTCAGTATATTTTGAGAGGGACTGCTCGTCACTGCAAATGTGACAACCACGGGTGGCTGGGCTGTACGGAAGGGACTTCTTTGTATGGAATGGGTGGCAGCTGTCGAAGTGGAGGTATTGCTGGTGGTTAGTAGGTTTGATATGGATGGAGGTACTGATGTAGCCATCTCTGTGGTGAAGGTCAACATCTAGGAAGGTGGCTTGTTGGGTTGAGTAGGACCAGGTGAAGCAAATGGGGGAGAAGTTGTTGAGGTTCTGGAGGAATGTGAATAAGGTGTCCTCACCTTCAATCCAGATCGTCTTCCTCAGATTTCCTTTCGTTTTTTTCCCCCTTGTGCATCCATTTTGTAATTTTCATACTTTTCACACTTATTTGGGTGTGTTTTTGCGTAATTTTTCGGACGTAATTCTACTTTCTCACGTAATGTTTCGCGTTTTTTGCACCACCATGGATCCATGCTCATTCTATCTGCGTCAATAGAGAAAAGTTTCTTTGTTCCTAGCCAGATACCAGTCCCACATACTCTTCCTGCATTGTTACTTGGCTCATGAAATCCCCCCTAATGGTCTTACCATCAAATTACCCATTTCTGATTGCCACCCCTCCTTCCACAATGACCCCCCCCCCCCCCCCCCCGTTCAGATTCCGCCAATCCTTAGCCCTCACCAACGTAGTCCTGCAAAACCATACCAACCAAGCCCAATCCTCCTTGTAGTACTTTCTCTCCATCCGCAAAATTCTCCTACTATGCAATCTCAAATTCCTGGAAGCCATAACACACATTGAAACTCTTGCCCTGCAAGAACTTGAGCAACATGCACAACGCCACCTCAAATAGCTCTCCATCCTACTCATGATATCCCTCATTTTAATGACTGCTTCACAGCCTGTGCCATATGGATCCTTCCCACCAACACCAGCTTTTCTGAATTGCTAAGGTGGGAAAATTTCCCTGCAATACATCCTACGTTCATGTAACCCTCCTGGCCTCAACCTTCGTCAGTCACTGTCCTCACCCATCCATCCCCTTCCCTGTTCCCATTCTTGGCCACAGTTTGTCGGTGGCCGTTCATGTGGACAGACAGCTTTTTGGTTGTTATGCCTACATAGAATGCAGCACAGAGGTTGCAGCTTAGCCCGTAAATTACATGACTGGTTTCACAGGTAGCCCTGCCTTTGATGGGATAGGTGATGTTAGTGACCGGACTGGAGTAGGTGGTGATAGGAGGATGTATGGGACAGGTCTTGCATCTAGGTCTATTACAGGGGCATAAGCCATGAAGTAAGGGATTGGGAGGAGGGAATGTGTCATTTCACCACCACACCCAGTCTTTGATTTTCTCTCCTTTCTGCTATTTACCGCCTCCCCCCTCTGCACCTTCTCTCCTGCCCTCTGTCTAAACTGCAACACTTGACTGTCCACCACTCCCACCATACTATCTCTCCCCCTACCCGCCCCAGCTCCTCCTTACCCCCACCCACTTGCCACTCCCATCATGCACTGGTGCTGCTGTTCACATTGTTGTCTCAGCCCTCTGAGACTGCAGATGTGTGTGCATGTTGCGTTTATGCGAGTGTGTGTATGTGCGTGTGTGTATGTGTGTCTACTGCTGACAACGGCCTTAATGGCTGAAAGCTTTAGTTGTGTGAATCTTTTTCTTGTACCTATTGTGACTCAGCATCTCCACTATAGAATGACAGATTTTCAATTTTAGATTAAGTATAACTGAAAAGAAAGTTGAATGACAGATTTCTTGAGTTAGGATAGGCATTGCAATCTACTGTTGATCAAAGGTCCCTGTAATATAGAGGGCAATGGGGGGGCATTACATCTGCAGAGTGTGAATAAAATGAGAGTGTGGGTCTGACAGGAGGTGGTCTAGGGTAGTCAATGCAGTTGTGATGACTGCTGCATCTGGATGGCTTTGTGTTCAGCACATCTGGTTAGTACTCAGGAGACCTTGGTTTGGGTTGGTTTGGGTTGTTTTGGGTGAGGAGACTAGACAGCAAAGCCATCGGTCTCATTGGATTAGGGAAGGACAGGGAAGGAAGTCGACTGTGTCCTTTCAAAGGAACCATGCCAGCATTTGCCTCGAGGGATTTAAGGAAATTATGGAAAACCTAAAACAGGATGGCCAGACACGGGATTGAACCACCATCCTCCTTAATGCGAGTCCTGTGTGCTAACCACTGCACCACCTCACTTGGTGATCTTGGTTTGAATTCTGATCCAACGCCAAATTGTCAACTTTCCCCTTTGATTTAGATCAATGCCTACTGGTTGCTAATGTCTTTAATTCTTTTGTGTCTTGATTCATAGTGGCTGCAGGGTCAAAAACATCACATATGGAATAATAACATATTATCCCTTCATCCCAGCATACAAATTCTCAAGGAATACATTTGTTTGCAATCACATACCATATATACCTCAAACATCCCATGTACTGTGGCACAGATGCCAAGTTTTTGAGAAATTATTGTCCTTTCAATGTCTCTGGCTGATGATGATCTTAGTTCTTAGTGCTCTTTCAGTATGCACCCAATTTTTCCTGATAGTATGCTGGCATATGGTGAAAAGGCAGTGGCTGCTTCTTTCTCCAACTATTTATTTCTCTCTACAGATTGCACTGTTGTGAAGGTGTGCAGAGTGCACCAAATCTGTCATTACTAGTAACATTTTTTTTTACATTTTTTAGTTACAAGATGTTCCAGTTCTTGATGAAGGCTATCTGCATCTTAGATGTTTCATGCTCTGTATACTAGTGTTTTCAGTACCCCATTCCTCTGTACAGGGCATTGGCAGCTGTATTTTAGCACAAACTTCAAAATATTGGGACAGAATTGTTAGGGATACCATCAAAAAAAGCACCAGGGACAATCTCACCAACAAGACTGTAACTACCAACTCAGTAAGATTTGGAAAATACCAATGGGTCTGATGAAAAAGACACTCTGAAAACATAATATTCTGGGAGCCAGGATGTACAGAGTAACTACACCCATGCTACAGAAATCTGGGCATCCTGCCAGGTGTCGCTGACTGCAGATGCTACGCAATCATCTCTATGGTCATGACCACATGTGCACTCACATGCAGACTTTGTATAAAATTTCCCATGGGGGGACGGGGTATAAATTAGCCATGCACCACCATGAGGTCACTATATCGGTGCACATGATGATGGCAACATGTCTGCCATGCGGGATTAGCTGAGTGGTCTAGGCGCTGCAGTTATGGACTGTGCAGCTGGTCCCGGCAGAGGTTCGAGTCCTCCCTCAGGCATGGGTGTGTGTGTTTGTCCTTAGCATAATTTAGGTTAAGTAGTGTGTAAGCTTAGGGACTGATAACCTTAGCAGTTAAGTCCCGTAAGATTTCACACACATGGCAACATGTCTGATTGTCGAAATATAGTACCCATTGGACACTATGAACCCGCTGTGCACCCATGGACTATTTGGTCAAAAATACACTAGGAGAAGCTGAAGGGTTGCATTATAGATATCGGCTGGCATGACAAGAAAGGATTGTAAACAGACCTCTCTTCTTACAGTATGTTGATAACCATCATTTTTTGACAATCATCAGTATAACCATGTGAATGTGAAGAAGTCTGCAGAAGATAAACAAGATCTACTTAATATAACTGACAAGCAGCATTTTTTGTTGAAGTAACAGCATTCCTGTAGTTTTAACACATTTATTTATTTTCTCTGAAAACACAGCAACATGTAATTAGTGGTGTTTATATGTTTATTTTATTCACATAACATAAAATAATTCACTATGATAAAAATATGTGTATGTATGTGTCTGTGTGTCTGAAATTCACTCATATCTACTTTTTCATTGTTATAATTACAGTTGTTACTATTATTAATTACAACAGTCACAGGTGTGCTGTCATCTCACTGATACTTACATTTTCTCATTTCCATAATGTTTTTGGGAAACTATTTGTCAAATAACCTGTTTTAGCTATTAATTTGTACAGTACTATTGCCCATCATTCAGCATCTTTATTTTTGGTGGAACTTTTTGTACAGCATGTAAACTATGACTTTGTCATTGTTTAAGTTCTGAACATCTGCAGTGCAGTGCATCATGATTGGTTTTCACAATTTACAGGTTAATCTTAGAAACTAATTTACATCATGTATTAGTATTGATAATCATTTGTTTAGAGTGTATTTTCATTCATTCTATTGCCTGCATATCACACCCTCTCTTACTACATTCAGTTTACCTTTATCTTCTATTTTATTTATTTATTTATTTATTTATCCATCCATAGACAGTAAACATTGTATGGATGTTGTCCAAAAGTGCTTGTAAATTTATGGGGCCCAATTCATGGAAAATGAACATACAAAATTTCACATTAAGTAGTACAAAGAATAATACATACAAAATTGTACAAAGAATAATGCTTGGTCATACAAGACACAGTAATACAACTTTTTATACACATATACTTACAACACTGTAACTGCTTAGTCTGTTTGCCCTAAGGCTTTACTTTTGTCTTCCCTAAACAGCAAACCCTTATATTCACTACAATAATTCAGTAAAGATTTTACAAGGAACAAAGTAAAAACTCTCAATATTAAATCTTAATTTTTTTTTTTTTATATTATTTTCTGTTTGATCACAATTGATGTAAGTATATTGAAATAAGTTTAATATTTCTGTATGGTATTGTGGAGTACTGATGTGGTCTGATTGCTTAATATCTGTAGTATAATTCCGCTGATGTTGACAGACCAATTGACTCCTTGCAGAAGAATTACAGCAGCCTCCAGTGTAATACTGGATCCATTCTGTTCCTTTAATTTCTGCATGGATAAATAGTGCATTCACTTACATTACACAGTTATGAAACTGATGTTTGATACATACATGTCACAGGAAGACAACAGTTGATGATTTTTTGCCACAAGGATATGCCTATATTGTGATAACATTTATTCAGTGCATTCATACCACCACTCACTTTATTTTGATGATCTACCAACACCTTTTCTACATGTTTTCATCCTTTAATAGTTTCTGTGAAACTTCTTGAGTGATTACAACTACACTGGTATTTCATTGACAGTTCTTTTGGTGATTCATTCAGAAAAATATGCTGTTAATGTGCAACAATAAACATTGTTACTGTCTATTACTACTACATTAGTGGCTATACTTCTTACAGAATGCAGATTAGTCAGTTAGCTTTCATTTTATTGTTTACAGGAGACCTTCATGGAAATTTCCCTGATCTTATCAATTTTGAGAAGACATTATGGGGTCTTGGTCCAACACTTACACCAAGTTGTTTCTTATTTCTTGGAGACTATGTTGACAGAGGGGCTTACAGTGTTGAGGTTATAGCTTATCTTTTTGCTTATAAAGTTCAGAATCCAAAGCGGATATGGCTTCTCAGAGGAAATCATGAGATCAGAGAAGTACAATTGAGGTACACATTCCTCAAGTAAGTTAAACTCTTTCTGACAGTACTGCTTGCAAAGTCTGTGCCCAAGGTCCACTGCATTGAAAATGATTGTTGTATTTCAGAGAAGCAACAACAAAATTTGGAGAAACTTTAGGAAAACAAGTGTGGCAATCAGTAAACTTGGCATTTGATGCTTTACCATTAGCTGCTGTTATTGATGACAGGGTAAGTTGTTATATTGGTACACTCAATGGCATTTAAAAAGACACAGTATCTGTCGTAATAGCTATACTAAATTGTTCTCCAACCATAAGCAAAACTTTTCTTGTCATACAAATAATGACTATCACTTCAACAGATACATTTAGAAATATGTCACTGTGGAATGACTGTTGTAGGTCAGATTTTGTAAGAGATTGTTTACTGTTAACAATACTGAACTATAACAAATTTAAGTGAAATATCTTATTTGTGTAATTTCTTTCTGTATAGTTTTATGGGAAGACATGCCTGTGCAGATGATAAATATACACTCCTGGAAATTGAAATAAGAACACCGTGAGTTCATTGTCCCAGGAAGGGGAAACTTTATTGACACATTCCTGGGGTCAGATACATCACATGATCACACTGACAGAACCACAGGCACATAGACACAGGCAACAGAGCATGCACAATGTCGGCACTAGTACAGTGTATATCCACCTTTCGCAGCAATGCAGGCTGCTATTCTCCCATGGAGATGATCGTAGAGATGCTGGATGTAGTCCTGTGGAACGGCTTGCCATGCCATTTCCACCTGGCGCCTCAGTTGGACCAGCATTCGTGCTGGACATGCAGACCACGTGAGACGACGCTTCATCCAGTCCCAAACATGCTCAATGGGGGACAGATCCGGAGATCTTGCTGGCCAGGGTAGTTCACTTACACCTCCTAGAGCACGTTGGGTGGCACGGGATACATGCGGACGTGCATTGTCCTGTTGGAACAGTTGTTCCCTTGCCGGTCTAGGAATGGTAGAACGATGGGTTCAATGACGGTTTGGATGTACCGTGCACTATTCAGTGTCCCCTCGACAATCACCAGTGGTGTACGGCCAGTGTAGGAGATTGCTCCCCACACCATGATGCCGGGTGTTGGCCCTGTGTGCCTCGGTCGTATGCAGTCCTGATTGTGGCGCTCACCTGCACGGCGCCAAACATGCATACGACCATCATTGGCACCAAGGCAGAAGCGACTCTCATCACTGAAGACGACACGTCTCCATTCGTCCCTCCATTCACGCCTGTCGCGACACCACTGGAGGCGGGCTGCACGATGTTGGGGCGTGAGCGGAAGACGGCCTAACGGTGTGCGGAACCGTAGCCCAGCTTCATGGAGATGGTTGCGAATGGTCCTCGCCGATACCCCAGGAGCAACAGTGTCCCTAATTTGCTGGGAAGTGGCGGTGCGGTCCCCTACGGCACTGCATAGGATCCTACGGTCTTGGCGTGCATCCGTGCGTCGCTGCAGTCCGGTCCCAGGTTGATGGGCACGTGCACCTTCCGCCGACCACTGGCGACAACATCGATGTACTGTGGAGACCTCACGCCCCACGTGTTGAGCGATTCGGCGGTACGTCCACCCGGCCTCCCGCATGCCCACTATACGCCCTCGCTCAAAGTCCGTCAACTGCACATACGGTTCACGTCCACGCTGTTGCGGCATGCTACCAGTGTTAAAGACTGCGATGGAGCTCCATATGCCACGGCAAACTGGCTGACACTGACGGCGGCGGTGCACAAATGCTGCGCAGCTAGCGCCATTCGACGGCCAACACCGCGGTTCCTGGTGTGTCCGCTGTGCCGTGCGTGTGATCATTTCTTGTACAGCCCTCTCGCAGTGTCCGGAGCAAGTATGGTGGGTCTGACACACCGGTGTCAATGTGTTCTTTTTTCTATTTCCAGGAGAGTACATTTGTATCTGTCTTCTGTTCAGAAACTGAATCTAACTCTGAACATCTCTTTCCTATCTTTCTCAGACTCCAAGGTCTTTCATACTTCATTCGACAAATATCGTCCACAGAACTTTACAAGCAAGGCAGTTTTTTACTTTTATTCAATATTGTTGATATTATTGGTCATCCATGCAGATTGGGGTGATAAAGGAATAATGTAAGTTAATCACTAACAGCCTTTGTTGAGGGTAAAAAGTTACAAATTGCATATTTTTGCAAAACTCAACAAATCCAATTTTTCATGCATGCTTTTTTATTTATGTTAATGACAGTGTCATCGAAAGGATAAATTGCTACTCACCATATAGAAGAGATATTAAGTCACAAACAGTCACAACAAAACAAGACAAGAAGACTGTTAAACATATGAGCTGTTAGTCAAAAGGCCTTCTTCTAACCTAGAAAACACACACACACACATGTTCACACAAGCACAACTTGAACACTCATGACCACTGTCTCTGGCCACTGGGGCTAGACTGCAAGCAACTACACATGATGGGAAAAGCAATCTGGGTGGTCGGGGTAGGGAGGAAGCTGGGGTGGGGAGAGGGAAGGATAGCAGAATATGGATGGGGGAGGGTGGAGTGCTGCTTTTGTAAACATGCAGGGACACATTAAGGACAGGATAGGCTGCTACATGCAGTTGTAAGGTTTGAGAGGTGGGAAGGAGATGAGTGGAAAATGAGAGAAATAGAGGAGGGGGAAAATAAAGAGAACAGCAGGTGCATTGGTGCTGGAATGCTGGCGAGGGAGAGGGGTCAAGAAATGGGACAGGTGGGAGAAGGACAAGGACTGGAAAAGGTTGAGACCAGAATGGTTCAGGAACATAGGCTATATTGCAAAGAGAATTCCCACATGCACAGTTCAGAAAAGCTGGGGGTAGTGGGGAGGATCCTGATGGCAGAGAATGTGAAGCAGTTATTGAAGTGAAGCACATTGTCTTGGGTAGCATGTTCAGCAGCTGGGGGTCCAGCTGTCTGTTGGCCACAGTATGTTGGTGGTCATTCATGCGGACGGGCAGCTTGTTGGTTGTATGCCCATGTAGAACATAGCACATGCTTGCAGCTTAGTTTGTAGAACATGTGATTACTTTCACAGGTAACCCTGCCTTTGATGTGATAGGTGATGCTTGTGACTAAGCTGGAGTAGATGCTGATGGGAGATTGTATGGGACAGGTCTTACATCTAAGTCTATTACAGGGATATCAGCCCTGAGACATCAGGTTGGGTGCAAGGGTGGAGTATGGATGGACAAGGGTATTGTGTAGGTTCGGTGGGTGGTGGAATACCACTGTGGGAGGTATTGGAAGGATAGTGGGTAGGATACTCCTCATTTCTAGGGATGATGAGACATAGTCAAAACTCCATTAGAGAATGAGATTCAGTTGCTCAAACCTTGGGTGGTACTGAGTCACATGGGGAGTGCTTCTCTGTGGTTGGTCAGTGGGGATGTGGAAGCTGGTAGATGACCAATGAGATAAGGCAGAGGAGATCTGTTTCTGTACAAGGTTGGGAGGGTAATTTCAGTCTATGAAGGGTTCACCCACATAGCACCACCCTATGCCAACCTATGCAGGAGCTGTCTAGAAGAATCCTTCCTGTCCTCCCAGAACCCAACACTGCTCACATGGCTCAGATTCAGTGATGATATCTTCATGATTTGGACCAAGGATGAGGACACCCTATCCACATTCCTCCATAACCTCAACACTTTTGCCCCCATCCACTTCACCAAATTGTCCTCAACCCAACAAGCCAACTTCCACACTGAACTCTTGATCTCCACCTCAAAGATTACTACATCAGTCCCTCCTTCTACATCTACATTTACATATATACTCCACTAGCCACCGAGCAGTGTGTGGTGGAGGACACAATTCTGACCAAAATCATATTTACCCCCTCTGTTCCACTTGCGGGTCACGCGAGGGAAAAACGACTGTCCGAACACCTCAGTACAAGTTCTTATTTCCCTTATCTTTGAATGGTGATCATTGCATGATTTGAAAGGTGGTGGTAATAATATATGCTCTACATCCTCGGTGAAGATCGGATTTCGGAATTTAATGAGCAGCCCCTTCTGTTTAACGTGCCTTCTATCTGTAAGTGTGTCCCACTTCAAACTTTCTATGAGATTTGTAACACTCTTATGATGGCTAAATGTAGCAGTCATGAATCTTGCTACTCTTCTTTGGACCTTCTCAATCTCTTGAATCTGACCCAACTGGTAAGGGTCCCATACAGACAAACAGTACTCCAAGACTGTATGAACTAATGTATTGTAAGCTATTTCCTTTGTTAAAGGAGTGCATCACTTCAGGATTCTATCAATAAATCGCAATCTAGAGTTTGCCTTAACCGTTACTTGTGTAATCTGATCATTCAATTTGGGATCATTTCGAATATTAACACCCAGATACTTGACGGACGTTACTGCTACCAAAGACTGGGCATTTATTTTGTACTCGTAAGTTAATGGGGATGTTTTGCCTTGTTACACACAGTAGGTTACACTTACTAATATTGAGAGATAACTGCCAGTCATTACACCACACATTTATTTTCTGCAAATCCTCATTGATTTGTTCACAACTTTCGAGTGATACTACTTTCCTGTAGACTACAGCATCATCGGCAAACAGTCTAAGGCCACTGTCAATACCATCAACTGGACCGTTTATGTAAATCATAAAAAGCAGAGGACCTATTACGCTGCCCTGGGGCACACCTGATGTTACGCTTGTTTCTGTTGAAGTCAGCCTCAGGACGACATACTGCTTTCTGTCCGTTAGAGAACTTTCTATCCAACTGCATATGTCATTGGATAGACCATAAGCGTGCACTTTTTGTAGCAAGCGACAGTGCGGAACTGAGTCGAATGTCTTTCGAAAGTCAAGAAATATGGCATCAACCTGGGAGCCAGTGTCTAGACCCTGTTGTATATCATGCACAAAGAGGGCCAGCTGTGTCTCACATGACCACTGTTTCCTAAAACCATGCTGGTTTCTGCAGATGAGCTTCTCAGAGTCTAGAAAGGTCATTATGTCCAAACACAAAATATGTTCCATGATTCTACAACAAATCAATGTCAGTGGAATTGGCCAGTAATTATGTGCATCTGATTTTCTACCCTTTTTATAGATTGCTATGACCTGGGCCTTCTTCCAGTCCCATGGAACTTTCTGATGTTCCTATGATCTCTGATAGATGATGGATAAGAATGGTGCTATATTTGTAGCATAGTCAACATAAAATCTTATGGGAATACCATCTGGGCCAGATGCATTCCTCGCGTCTAAGGATCTTAATTGTTTTTCAATTGCAGATACACTAAACACTATATCAACCATCCTTTCGTTTGTTTGATAATTGAAAGGGGGAATGGTGCTGCAGTCCTCTATCGTAAACAAGTTTTTGAAGGCTAGTTTTAGAATTTCGGTCTTCTGTTTATCATCATCAGTTACATTACCCGCACTGTCAGCAAGAGAAGGTATTGAATTATTTGTAGCATTCATAGATTTTACGTATGACCAAAATTTTTGGGGCTATTTTTAGAATCTGCAGATAAAATATTGCTTTCAAATTCGTTAAAAGAATCTCTCACTGTCCTGACAGCTGCTTTCATTTCGCATAATTTCTATTTGTCAGAGGGGCAGTGGCTACTTTTAAAACAACTATGCAAAATTATCTGCTTTCTCAGCAACTTCCTAATATGTTTGTTGTACCAAGGTGGATCCTTTCCCTCCCCTATACTTTTGCTAGGCACATACTTCTCTAGCACATGGTGGACAATACCTTTAAATTCTGACCAAAGATGCTCAATATCTCTGTGTCCCATGGTGAATGCTTGGAGCTGACTATGAAGGTATTCATCAGTGACAATTTAATTTGCTTTCCCAAACAAGAAAACTCTATGCTGTTTCTTTGTTTTTTATTTTTGCAATTTCCACTGACATAGGAGCCACAATGACATTATGGTTGCTAATACATTCTTCTAGATTAACTCCCTCAAAAAGATCAGGTCTGTTTGTCACCAAGGTATCTAATATGTTCCCATCTTGAGTTGGTTTTCTAACCAATTGCTCAAGGTTGTATGTTGAGAGTGCCCCTAGAATAACTTCACACGAATCTTTGCGTCTGCCCCCTGTGATAAACTTGTAATTTTCCCAGTCAGTGGATGCTAGACTAGTCTCAACCTATAACTAATGGATAATTTGGATATTTACTTCCTATGTACTCAAGACTTTCCCTGAAATGTTCTGCGACATTTGTTGCACATGTTGGTGGTCTATAAAAACATCCTAATACAATGGTCAATCCTTGTCTGATTGACAGCTTTATCCAGACTATTTCACAGTCCAACCCAGTATCGATCTCAATTGCATTTAAACAGCTTTTAAGTGCAATGAACACACCACCTCCCATAGCATCAGTCCTACCCTTCCTAAACATTGTCCAATCTGAGTTCAAAATTTCACTGTTTTTTATGTCTGGTTTCAACCAGCTTTCGGTATCTAGTACAATATTGGCATTGCTACTGTTTATTTCAGAGATTAACTTGGGTGTCTTGCTACAGACACTTTGACAATTTACTAACATGATATTAAGCATCAAACCAACCAATTACCAGCAATACCTCCACTTTGATCACTGCTACCCATTCCATACCAAGAAGATGTTTCCATACAGTCTAGCAACAGAAGGCTGTCGCATCTGTAGTGATGAGCAGTTGTGTAGGTACATGGTGAAAGACCCCCAGGATATTGTAAAGTTAAAATTTATTAAAAACAAAACATGAAACACTGATCGACCATAAGCATCATCAAAGACATTAATTATGAATGCATGGTAAGGTGCAGACAAATGAAAAGAAAACCATTCATTTTTCTTTGCACATGATTTGATTTTTCACTCTTTCATGTGTAGAAGGATAATTAAGATGTAGTGCTTAAAATATGAAGTATCTACATCTACATATACATCCATACTCCGCAAGCTACCTGACATGTGTGGCGGAGGGTACCTTGAGTACCTCTATCGGTTCTCCCTTCTACTCCAGTCTTGTTCATGGAAAGAAAGATTGTCAGTATGCCTCTGTGCAGGTTCTAATCTCTATGATTTTAGCCTCATGGTCTCTTCACAAGATATATATATAGGAGGGAGCAATATACTGCTTGACTCCTTGGTGAAGGTATGTTCTCGGAACTTCAACAAAAGCCCATACCAAGCTACTGAGCTCCTCTCTTGCAGAATCTTCCACTGGAGTTTATCTATCGTCTCCGTAACACTTTAGTGACTACTAAATGATCCTGTAATGAAGCACGCTGCTCTCTGTTGGATCTTCTCTGTCTCTTCTATCAACCCTGTCTGGTACGGATCCCATACTGGTGAGCAGTATTCAAGTAGTGGGCGAACACGTGTACTGCAACCTGCTTCCTTTGTTTTTGGACTGCATTTTCTTAGGATTCTTCCAATGAATCTCAGTCTGGTATCTGCTTCACTGATTATTAATTTTATATGGTCATTCCATTTTAAATCACTCCTAATGCCTACTCCCAGGTAATTTATGGAATTAACTGCTTCCAGTTGCTGACCTGCTATATTGTAGCTAAATGATAAAGGATCCTCACACCACATTTCGCTTCGTGGAATTTTTGTTTGTCTGCAAGGCTTTGGCTATGTTTCTGTTTGCTGTGAAGTTCCCCTTGTTCCTTAGCAGTTTTCTAACTCAGCTGTTGTACCATAGTGGCTCTTTTCTATCTCTTATGATCTTGCTTAGCACATACTCATCTAATGCATATTGTACAAAGGTTTTGAACTTTGTCCACTGACCCTCAACACTACCTGTACTGGCTTTATGATCACTGCTTCCCTGTTCTGCGTAAACTGTTTCAAATAGTTCAGGTCTGTTTGTCAGCAGGAGGTCTTACATGTTATCGCCATGAGTTGGTTCTCTGTTTAACTGCTCAAGATAGTTTTCAGATAATGCACTTAAAAAAATTTCACTGGATTCTTTGTCCTTGCCATCTGTTATAAACTTTTGAGTCTCCCAGTCTATATCCAGCAAATTAAAATCTCCACCCAGAACTATAACATTGTGGGGAAATATACTCGAAATATTTTCCAAATTATCCTTCAGGTGCTCAGCCACACAGCCGGGGGGGCCTATAAAGACATCCAATTACCATGTCTGAGCCTGCTTTAACTGTGACCTTATAACCCCTGACACAGTACTCGTTAAAGCCTGTGCTATGGTAAGTGAGCGGAATTCACCTTATGAGAAAGGATTTTCATATAGTCATCAACCGCGTGTACCTGAATGGTGGCAAATCAGACTTACTTACACTATAATGTATACTACAAAACTTTATACTGTCTATTAATCTGATTAAAATCGGGCATAAGTTACCCTAGAAATTGCACTTTTGTGCCACACACAAAATGTCAATTTTGATAAAGAAAAAACACTGATAACTTTTGACTTTTATACTGACTTTAACTTTTGCAGGTCCAACCAATTTAGAATACGTCAGAATTCAAATGAATGAGGGGGGCCCTGAAACTTTTATGATTGCTGTATTTAAAAAATTGATTACTGAATTTATTATGCGTTCAAGATTTCCAGTATATAAGTTACTACTCTTTTCATCTTATTTACTATTCATTTAAATGCCTTTAAATCTGTCTCGAAATAATAAACTTCATTACTACACTCCTGGAAATGGAAAAAAGAACACATTGACACCGGTGTGTCAGACCCACCATACTTGCTCCGGACACTGCGAGAGGGCTGTACAAGCAATGATCACACGCACGGCACAGCGGACACACCAGGAACCGCGGTGTTGGCCGTCGAATGGCGCTAGCTGCGCAGCATTTGTGCACCGCCGCCGTCAGTGTCAGCCAGTTTGCCGTGGCATACGGAGCTCCATCGCAGTCTTTAACACTGGTAGCATGCCGCGACAGCGTGGACGTGAACCGTATGTGCAGTTGACGGACTTTGAGCGAGGGCGTATAGTGGGCATGCGGGAGGCCGGGTGGACGTACCGCCGAATTGCTCAACACGTGGGGCGTGAGGTCTCCACAGTACATCGATGTTGTCGCCAGTGGTCGGCGGAAGGTGCACGTGCCCGTCGACCTGGGACCGGACCGCAGCGACGCACGGATGCACGCCAAGACCGTAGGATCCTACGCAGTGCCGTAGGGGACCGCACCGCCACTTCCCAGCAAATTAGGGACACTGTTGCTCCTGGGGTATCGGCGAGGACCATTCGCAACCGTCTCCATGAAGCTGGGCTACGGTCCCGCACACCGTTAGACCGTCTTTCGCTCACGCCCCAACATCGTGCAGCCCGCCTCCAGTGGTGTCGCGACAGGCGTGAATGGAGGGACGAATGGAGACGTGTCGTCTTCAGCGATGAGAGTCGCTTCTGCCTTGGTGCCAATGATGGTCGTATGCGTGTTTGGCGCCGTGCAGGTGAGCACCACAATCAGGACTGCATACGACCGAGGCACACAGGGCCAACACCCGGCATCATGGTGTGGGGAGCGATCTCCTACACTGGCCGTACACCACTGGTGATCGTCGAGGGGACACTGAATAGTGCACGGTACATCCAAACCGTCATCGAACCCATCGTTCTACCATTCCTAGACCGGCAAGGGAACTTGCTGTTCCAACAGGACAATGCACGTCCGCATGTATCCCGTGCCACCCAACGTGCTCTAGAAGGTGTAAGTCAACTACCCTGGCCAGAAAGATCTCCGGATCTGTCCCCCATTGAGCATGTTTGGGACTGGATGAAGCGTCGTCTCACGCGGTCTGCACGTCCAGCACGAACGCTGGTCCAACTGAGGCGCCAGGTGGAAATGGCATGGCAAGCCGTTCCACAGGACTACATCCAGCATCTCTACGATCGTCTCCATGGGAGAATAGCAGCCTGCATTGCTGCGAAAGGTGGATATACACTGTACTAGTGCCGACATTGTGCATGCTCTGTTGCCTGTGTCTATGTGCCTGTGGTTCTGTCAGTGTGATCATGTGATGTATCTGACCCCAGGAATGTGTCAATAAAGTTTCCCCTTCCTGGGACAATGAATTCACGGTGTTCTTATTTCAATTTCCAGGAGTGTATTAAAGGAAGTCAGAATGTTATTTCAGATGTCTTATCTAGATTACCACGAGGTTTAGAGAATTTAGTGAATTAACAGAGCGAGATACAGAAATCAAAACAACATTAATGCAAGGCACAACACAACAGTCTGATTACCATAAGTTTTGTAAGCAAATGAAAATTATACAACAGCAAGATTGCAGATGTAGTAAAGTCATGCAAACCCTCAAGCAATATGAAGATAGAAAGGTAAGTAAATGGTATCAGGAGTACAAGGACGTTTTTGTTTCATAGGAAATATGAAAAATCTGATCGGTGGTGTCTGTGTATTCCTGAAGATTACATCAATGAATTTATAAGGCACACACATGAAGTTTGGGGACAATTATGCAGTAGGCAAATGTACTGAAACAATTGCAACACTTTGTTATTTGCCAAAATTGAGATGGCGAGTCCTATGGGTATTAAGAAAGTGTGCAATATATCAAAAATCAAAACAGTCCAATGGTCAAAATATACTGAGCTACTCCCAATACTCACAAAAAACCCTCTAGATATAGTATCCTTGGACACAGCTGGTCCATATCCAAGAAGTAAAGGAGGAGTAAGATACGTAGTAGCACTATATGATGTTCTCAAAACATATCAAAATATATGCCATTATAAATGCAACAGCCACAAATATCAGAAAAAGAATTGAGTGAGACTATTTGAGAAAAGTTGGTAGACCAAAGGTACTACTAACTGATAATGCTTCATATTGCACTGGCAAAAGTGGAAACAATTTATGACCTCAGGGCATAAAACATGTATTGGTAAGTTTTTTCACCCAGAAGCAAGTCCAGTAGAATGAGTCTTTAAAGAATTTCATCCAGTTTATTAGGACATACACCCCTCACAAACACATCAAGTGGGTAGAATTTGTAACTCCCTTCATGCAAGTTGTCAATAACCTTCCACATTCTTCAACAGGTTTCACACCTAACAATGTTCCGGACAAAACAAATAAGCTAGTGGGAGTCACCAATACCAAATGTACCCACTACAGAAATGACACTACAAGACAAAATCAAACAAGCCTGGCTACACTAGAAAACAGGGCTGAGTATAGAAAGAAAATGTATAATAAGAAACTGGAACGTGTTACACAGTTTTTTGAAGGACAACGAGTCCTCTTAAGGATGCACCCCAAATCAACAAAATTTGGCAAACTGAATAAGAAGTGGCAATTACTCTATTCTGGGCCATATATAATTTCCAAAACACCATCCCCTGGGACTTCCAGATTAGCCTATGAGAAAACAGGAAGAGACAAGGGTCTCCACCCTCACACAGATATAAAAGCTTCTATAGAATGATGAAGCCAGTTAACATTTTTTCTTTGTATCACAAGATAATTGTGTGTATTTTAAGATAATGTGTATAGGCATAGTAATTCTTTTGAGTAGTACATGTAATTGTAATTGTAAACTGCCAAAGCTGCGTTGGTAAAGTACCGGAACTTCAAGCGCTGATAGAAAGCACCGAAGCTGAAATCGTTATAGGTACAGAAAGCTGGCTGTAGCCAGAGATAAATTCTGCCGAAATTTTTACAAAGGTACAGACAGTGTTTAGAAAGGATAGATTGCATGCAACCGGTGGTGGAGCGTTCGTCGCTGTTAGTAGTAGTTTATCCTGTAGTGAAGTAGAAGTGGATAGTTCCTGTGAATTATTATGGGTGGAGGTTACACTCAACAACCGAGCTAGGTTAATAATTGGCTCCTTTTACCGACCTCCCGACTCAGCAGCATTAGTGGCAGAACAACTGAGAGAAAATTTTGAATACATTTCACATAAATTTTCTCAGCATGTTATAGTCTTAGGTGAAGATTTCAATTTACCAAATATAGACTGGGACACTCAGATGTTTAGGACGGGTGGTAGGGACAGAGCATCGAGTGACATTATACTGAGTGCACTATCCGAAAATTACCTCGAGCAATTAAACAGAGAACCGACTCGTGGAGATAACATCTTGTACCTACTGATAACAAACAGACCCAAACTTTTCGACTCTGTAAGTGCAGAACAGGGAATCAGTGATCATAAGGCTGTTGCAGCATCGCTGAATATGGAAGTCAATAGGAATATAAAAAAAAGGGAGGAAGGTTTATCTGTTTAGCAAGAGTAATAGAAGGCAGATTTCAGACTACCTAACAGATCAAAATGAAAATTTCTGTTCCAACACTGACAATGTTGAGTGTTTATGGAAAAAGTTCAAGACAATCGTAAAATGCATTTTAGACAGGTACGTGCCGAGTAAAACTGTGAGGGATGGGAAAAACCCACCGTGGTACAACAACAAAGTTAGGAAACAACTGCGAAAGCAAAGAGAGCTTCACTCAAAGTTTAAACGCAGCCAAAACCTCTCAGACAAACAGAAGCTAAACGATGTCAAAGTTAGCATAAGGAGGGCTATGCGTAAAGTGTTCAGTGAATTCGAAAGTAAAATTCTATGTACCGACTTGACAGAAAATCCTAGGAAGTTCTGGTCTTACGTTAAATCAGTAAGTGGATCGAAACAGCATATCCAGACACTCCGGGATGATGAAGGCATTGAAACAGAGGATGACACGCGTAAAGCTGAAATACTAAACACCTTTTTCCAAAGCTGTTTCACAGAGGAAGACCGCACTGCAGTTCCTTCTCTAAATCCTCGCATAAACGAAAAAATGCCTGACATCGAAATAAGTGTCCAAGGGATAGAAAAGCAGCTGGAATCACTCAACAGAGGAAAGTCCACTGGACCTGACGGGATACCAATTCGATTCTACACAGAGTACGCGAAAGAACTTGCCCCCCTTCTAACAGCCATGTACCACAAGTCTCTAGAGGAACCTATATCTCTGACGTCGATCTTTTGTAGAATTTTAGAACATGTTTTTTGCTAGAGTATCGTGTCGTTTTTGGAAACCCAGAATCTACTATGTAGGAATCAACATGGATTCCGGAAACAGTGATCGTGTGAGACCCAACTCACTTTATTTGTTCATGAGACCCAGAAAATATTACATACA
Source organism: Schistocerca cancellata (assembly GCF_023864275.1). NCBI lineage: Eukaryota > Metazoa > Arthropoda > Insecta > Orthoptera > Acrididae > Schistocerca > Schistocerca cancellata. The sequence continues at coordinate 884,034,538 of NC_064626.1, forward strand.
GGCCCCCAGGTAGATGCTATTTTCCTTGACTTCCGGAAGGCATTCGATACAGTTCCGCACTGTCGCCTGATAAACAAATTAAGAGCCTACGGAATATCAGACCAGCTGTGTGGCTGGATTGAAGAGTTTTTAGCAAACAGAACACAGCTTGTTGTTATCAACGGAGAGACATCTACAGACATTAAAGTAACCTCTGGCGTGCCACAGGGGAGTGTTATGGGACCATTGCTTTTCACAATATATATAAATGACCTAGTAGATAGTGTCGGAAGTTCCATGCGGCTTTTCGCAGATGATGCTGTAATATACAGAGAAGTTGCAGCATTAGAAAAGTGTAGCGAAATGCAGGAAGATCTGCAGCGGATAGGCACTTGGTGCAGGGAGTGGCAACTGACCCTTAACATAGACAAATGTAATGTATTGCGAATACATAGAAAGAAGCATCCTTTATTGTATGATTATATGATAGCAGAACAAACATTGGTAGCAGTTACTTCTGTAAAATATCTGGGAGTATGTGTGCGGAACGATTTGAAGTGGAATGATCATATAAAATTAATTGTTGGTAAGGCGGGTACCAGGTTGAGATTCATTGGGAGAGTCCTTAGAAAATGTAGTCCATCAACAAAGGAGGTGGCTTACAAAACACTCGTTCAACCTATACTTGAGTATTGCGCATCAGTGTGGGATCCGTACCAGATTGGGTTGATGGAGGAGATAGAGAAGATCCAAAGAAGAGTAGCACGTTTCGTCACAGGGTTATTTGGTAACCGTGATAGCATTACGGAGATGTTTAACAAACTCAAGTGGCAGACTCTGCAAGAGAGGCGCTCTGCATCGCGATGTAGCTTGCTCGCCAGGTTTCGAGAGGGTGCGTTTCTGGATGAGGTATCAAATATATTCCTTCCCCCTACTTATACCTCCCGAGGAGATCACGAATGTAAAATTAGAGAGATTTGAGCGCACACCGAGGCTTTCAGACAGTCGTTCTTCCCGCAAACCATACGCGACTGGAACAGGAAAGGGAGGTAATGACAGTGGCACTTAAAGTGCCCTCCGCCACACACTGTTGGGTGGCTTGTGGAGTATAAATGTAGATGTAGATGTAAGAATAAACTCAGCAGCGATGAGAAGTAATACACCGCTTCATGCAAAGCAAAAGTATAAACAAAATTAGCTTATGGCTCATCTGTCCACACTCAATAATACATGCTGATGTCAGTAGTAGGGAGGAGGCATTGACCTGTGCGAATGCATGACAGACTGGCAGAAGGTGCAACGAAATAGGAATGTGATATGTACAAGTACCTAACTTAATACAAAGTAAATGGAAATACTAAGCAATTGCATCTACTGTCTAAGAACTAAGGAACTTATTGATACATGTACACAGAGATTTAATTAAATGCTAAGCAATATACAACATATTTACAAGCAAAAGGAAACATAATGGGAAAATATATAAGATGTGTAAGCTAAGGAGAAATAACAAAATACCGTAAAAAATTTTCTTTGCAGAGTAAATGGTCACAAAGGGTAACAGAATAAATGAATGTCTATGAAATTAAATGAAGTATGGAAATATGGTTGCATTTTTTCATATGACTTGTCAAGCCAATGGCAGCACGGCACCTCTTGCCGCAATTGTCACAAGTGTCTCTGGCTGCTGAGGCAGGAGCAGTGGTAGCATTGTGAAGCTTTTTCTGCCTTAATCTGTCTAACAAGCCTTCATCATGCTTCGACATTCCAGATGGACGTGTCCCAGCCAGCGGAGCCATCTCTGCTTCAAGATAACTGAAATACTGTTGCAGTTAGTTTTAGATAGCACTGCTTCCTTGGTCTCTCGGTCCTTCCACGTTACTCTGAGGATGGATCTCAGGCACTGCATGTGGAAAGCATTAAGGCAACATTCTTGTTTGGCACAGGTAGTCCATGTTTCCGATGCATACAAAAGGATGCTGAGGACGCAAGTTTGATATACAAGAATTTTGGTGGTCAAAGAGAGTTTGCAAAAGCTTTGGAAATATCTACAGATGGATGTAATCACCAAATGTATCAGTGGCCACTGAGCTATATAATGCAATTAGTTTTAAGTTTTTTTTCTTTCAGCGACCAGTGCATCACCACAGCACGTAAGAAGAGAATTACATCGGGAGTAGCAGGCACCAAATGAAAAAAAATTGGCTGCACCTTGAGTAAACAATTTAGTTATAAGGATATGGTTATAATAGAAGGAAACATTCCACGAAGGAAAAATATACCTAAAAACAAAGATGATGTGACTTACCAAATGAAAGTGCTGGCAGGTCGACAGACACACAAACGAACACAAACATACACACAAAATTCAAGCTTTCGCAACAAACTGTTGCCTCATCAGGAAAGAGGGAAAGACGAAAGGATGTGGGTTTTAAGGGAGAGGGTAAGGAGTCATTCCAGTCCCGGGAGCGGAAAGACTTACCTTAGGGGGAAAAAAGGACGGGTATACACTCGCACACACACACATATCCATCCACACATATACAGACACAAGCAGACATATGTCTGTATATGTGTGGGTGGATATGTGTGTGTGTGCGAGTGTATACCCATCCTTTTTTCCCCCTAAGGTAAGTCTTTCCGCTCCCGGGACTGGAATGACTCCTTACCCTCTCCCTTAAAACCCACATCCTTTCGTCTTTCCCTCTCCTTCCCTCTTTCCTGATGAGGCAACAGTTTGTTGCGAAAGCTTGAATTTTGTGTGTATGTTTGTGTTCGTTTGTGTGTCTGTCGACCTGCCAGCACTTTCATTTGGTAAGTCACATCATCTTTGTTTTTAGGTATATAGTTATAAGGATATTTATACAAAGGTCATAAGGCAAATGAAAAATGAAAAATGAAAATATGCACTGTCGCAGTATGTCTCCGTGACATTTATCAATACCTATTCAGTGCAGAGTACACATAAACATTCAAGCATGTGATTTTACATTAATTTTTATCGTGTCACATGAAAGCATAAATAATGACATTTATAAATAATGGCATTTCCAGCTATTCGAGAAAGATAAGTCTATGATGGTTAAAACTTCATATTTCTCAAAAACCTACATGTGAATTGAAGTAAACTGCACTAGCACATGAAGAAGTAACATGATACTATGTTAGTGATTAGTCAGTACACAATATTTCCATGAATTAAAATTTCCTTGGCAACTAGTCCATGACTGTATGAGTAACATTTCCTCATAAAGCCTTGAACCAGTAGATGAGTAGTTCCTTCCTTCCCTCGCAAACAAAGGAGACAGTGTCAAGCAAAGTTAGGCCAGCAATGCATAATGTGTTAGTCCTATTTTGAATGTTTTTCTCCCTCCTGTACCTAAGGAAGAAATGAGCTCCCATAAATGATAAAAGCCTATCTATAAAATGAAGCATAAATATATCATATGCATGTATTGTACAATAACAATATGTTCTGTAGTTAATTTGCATATGTGATGTGAATGAAGATAAGTTAAAACTAACAAACAACTGTAGTAACAGAACCCAGTTAATGAAAAATTTATGACATTTTAAAACTTGAGAAATTTATGTTCATAGTATAAGCAGTGGATGGAATGTCAGCCATAGCTATAAGCTGTCATGTTATGTATATTGTTGTAAGTCAATTCTTGTATGAATTTTCATTGAAAACCAAACTCGATGTGAAGGAATGAACTTTGAAGACAAGTAATTTATACAATGTTTTGGATGGCTATATGTGTCTTTCAACAAGTATGTGGTCAAGTGTGGCGACATTAACATATGAGTGCAATGATATAATTTCTGAGTATCATGGCTTGCAACACTTGATACATTAATAAGTGAACTATAGTTTTTTGAGCCGGTACTTGCCTCAGCAACGTATGCTGTTGGCCAGGGTTCTCTCTGCTGAAAATGTGAGTACGACAGGTAATAATAATGCCCGGGCCATAAAAATGGAAGTCTTGTGCCACAGAATTGGATTTTGAACAAAAAGCACACACCCACAGCACCCAGAATGAAGACAAACACCACTGCAAATCTTTAATATGTGTTACTCAGGCGAAAATGTGATGCTCAGTGTGAAATCAACACTAAGAAAATGAGTGCATGCATGTGCAACAGTAACAACTAACATGTTGGTCCCTAGTAACTAGTTCTTAGCCACCAAACCTGCCAGTGCGCAAGCATGAATCCCGGCAGTGAGGCCAAAGCAAACTAAACATTATTATCAGCGCACTAAATTCAAATATGTAATGGACTATTATATTATGTATATAATCATTCAGTTTCTTGTAGAACTTTAACATACATAGGACAGATAATCTGGCATATCCATTCCATTAAATAAATGAGAAGCTGACAAATAAAGGGCAAATGTTAGTATGTACATGCAAAAAACACTGTACATCTCCATACCGTGTCAACATACAGTGTGGGGGCAGCTGCGTAGGTACATGGTGAAAGACCCCCAGGATATTGTAAAGTTAAAATTTATTAAAACCAAAGAATGAAACACCGATTGACCACAAGCCTCGGCAAAGACGTAATTATGAGTATGAATAAGATAATGCTTAAAAATTGTATTAAGTATTTTTATTGAAGTGGAACCAAGTAAGGAGGATTTTCTTCATTTTTTGACAGGCATTGGTGTCTTTGAAGACAGCTGCCAGCATCTAGCATGTAAAAGATGAAGTCTGATTAGCCTAAATTCGTACAAGCAGAACATTTCTAATAACCCCACAATTGAAATATACATTAAATGTTTTCTTTCCAAAAATGTATGTATGTATTTTTTATTATTATAACACACAGTCCATCTTCATATAGACCAAGCATCCCACTGAGGGCATCATGGACTAAAATTATCCTCCCACCCTCGTACAGAAACGATCTCCCATGCCTTGTCTCTGCATTCACCTGGCACCTTCCACATTCACACTGTACAATTACAAAGAAGCATTAGCATTTCCTTCATGACTCACTACCACCCTGGGCTGAAGCAACTGAATCACCTTCACTAACAGGATTTTGACAACTTCTCATCATGCCCTGAAATGAGTAACCTACCTACTATCCTTCCCACCCCTCCTACACTTGTATTCCACTGCACACTGAACCAATGCAGCATCCGAGTCCATCTCTACTCCACCCTTGCTCTCAATCAGTTGTCTCAGGGCTCATATCCCAGTAATAGGCAAAGATGCAAGAACTGTCCCATACAACTTCCCACCACCATCTTCCTCTATTCTGGTCACAAGTATTGCCCATCCCATCAATGGCAGGCCTACTTCTGAAAACAGTCATATGATCTACAAACTAAGCTACAACTGCTGTGCTGCATTCTGTCTTTCACCCATTTGTCCCCTTCCCTGCTCCTATTCTAGTACTACACAGCCTTCTATTCTATCAACATACCAAGTAATCTCTCTCTTTCTTCCCCCGTCATCAACTTACAATACACCTAGCAGCCTGCCCTGTGCGCACCATGTCCCTGCATGCCCCCACAAGCCACACTACACTCTCCCCCCCACCCCATCCCCCAAAATCCTGTTATCCCTCCCCCTCTTTGCTCCGGCCTCCTCCTTACCCCCACTACCCAGATTGCTTCTCCCAATAGGTGCAGTTGTTCACAGTCAGCCTCAGGAGACAGAGACAGTAAATGTGTATGTGTAAGTTATGCTTGCATGGGGGTGTGTGTGTTTACTAGGTTAGAAGTAAGCCTTTTGGCTGACAACTAACATGAATAACAGGCTTTTTGTTGTGTGTGTCTGCAGCTCAAGATCTCGTCTATATAATGAGTAGCAATCTATCCTTTTTATAATATTGTCTTTATTCTATCCTCAGTCTCCCTTATTTTATTAAGCTAGGTGTTATAAACTTACATTCTAATCATTTTAAGTCAGCGGGCTCTTAATTATATTATATTTGTAAATAATATCAGACTAAGAGTTTAACATCATATTAGTAAATTTATAATTCTCTTGTAAGTTAACACAGAAACAGAAGATTCCACCATAAGAAAACTATATCTCACATCTTAAAACTACTGTTTAACTTAGTCATGTATTTAAATGACAAGTGAAGCAGTAGTACATATTTTAATATGATGCTTATATTTAGTGCTGTGTGAAATCCAAAACAATAATGAAACTCAGTTTTCTGTAATGTAAAGATTCTTCATAATACAGAGTTTTGAAGTCAGTATCATTAGCATACCCTTTCACAACTTTTAAATTGAACTATTTACTTTCCTTTGAATCATTTTCAAAATAATGCATCAGCTTCTCCACCTTATTAGCTTAATTTTTGCTTAAGTGATTCACTCAGGTGAAGCACTTCTCTTTCCAGCTTTGAGTCCCTCAACATCTGTCAGTGAAGCAACGTAAGTATTCTGAAAAAGAAATTGTGCTCTGATCTTAGATCTTCTTACATAATGCAATACTCTTGCCTCGGATATCTTAAAAGGCAATTTAGATTTCATTACATGTTTGGGGGTTGATTTCATACCAGCCTTTACTCTAAACTTTCATCTCTGCAAACTTTCCCAAAATGTCATAATATTATATGGCAAGAACAATTGTTCTGTGTTTTCTTAGTTCTTTTTCAATAAGGCCAAAAATCCTGTCATGAGACAAATAACTATTTCCACATATTGGGAATAATGCTGAATTGCTCCAAATACCTTTGAGCTTAATTTAAATAGTTTCTCACAGCAAATGACAAATGCAGTTTCATTTGCCCCCCACCCTGAATCAATCTCAAGCTGTGCGTAACTACCTACTTTGTGTGCTTTCTTTTGTGAATATTTTAAGATTGTACAGTTATACAACTCGACCTATACTTCTTCAGTAGACAGTTTGGGTAAGGACCAATTCTGCTGGCATGCAAAATGAACTCTCACACTATTGTTTTTATTTTCATTTAAGATACAAAAGACTTTTTTTGCCTTCATTTTGTGCAAACTATAATCAGTTCTTATATTATTTTTTATTTCAAACCTTAAACAACCCTACAACAAAGTGAGCACAAGCTGAGCAACTGTCAGTATGAGGATTTTTCAGAGCTCATATTCAGACATTTTGGAGAATACTCTTTCATGCTTTGAAAGAGAGCAGCCCAGCAATTCTTGTTTAAGATGAAAAACTTTGTACTTATCATGAATTTTGTAAGGTTTAATTCTACTGCAGGATACGACCACTGAACTGTATTTTCAGAGCAATGAGAAGATCTGCATTTCTACTTAAGTATATCATTCTCAATTAACTGTGTCTGCTCTTCATCCCTCTCCTGCAATTGGTGACCTTGATTCTCCTTCGGTAGTTTACCCTCTAGCTTATATCTTGTAACAGGGCACCTGAGTCTGTCTCCAGACACTCCTGGAAAAACCGATATGAATAAATATAGCTGTTCAGACAGTTATCTTCATTCCACAAACTTGTTGTTTAGGCTATAAATAAAATCAGATTTACCCGTCACTTTTCTGAATGTTTAGGCACAAACTGGAATCTCTTGACTTTCTTCTCTTATATACTACAAGACTGACACAGATATTTGTTTACTTTTATTGCTCCCTTTCGTTTGCATCTCTTAGGCAAGATCACTCTTATGTATCATAGTAAGAAATTACTGTGTTCAACTTTTGGCTTATTCATATCTAGCTATTTTTAAAATGAAAATTGTTTCAGTATTGCCACAGTCTATATTCAGATCTTCATTTGAAAGTGCAATCACACACTTCTTACTGTTTTGATGTTAATGACTCCTCCTTTGTCTCCCATGTTTCACCTCTGAACTGTTTCAGAATATTCTGAATCTTATAACATCTTAATAATGGTGTTCCAACAAGAGCCTTCGACAGCAGTTAATAACCTTACAGTAAAACTGTGGCTGCACATGAAAGAGAATTATCCAGGACAATATGCATTGTTGTTCAACAATCATGTAACAAACAGTTTGTTTATCCTGTATAAGGGTTGCCCAGAACGTAATGCACCACATTTTTTGTCTTCAACAACTCTTTATTAAACATAATGAGAATTACATACATGAAAGAATGGTGTTTTATCTACACACCCTACTGTATCAAGTAATCGCCATCCCTTTCTATGGCCTTTCGCCAGTGTGAAACAAGGGCATGTATGCCCTGTCAGTACCAATCTTTGTCCTCTTGGTGGAGCCAGTGCTTTACTGTGTGAATCATCTTCTCATCATGCTCAACATATCTTCCACGATTGGCATCCTTTATTGGCCCAAAACAGGGGAAGTCTGAGGATCATGTCAAGTGTGACAGCCATGAATGGTCTCCCTGACTGCTGCAAATTGCGGAACTCGGCCGAACCGCCTTCTGATGACCTCACCCTCCATACCCAGCAACAAACTGTACTTCTGTCAACACCAGATGCTCCATAGACTTTGCACACATATTTCTGAATATTCCCACAAGTTTCTTTTTCTTCAGAGAGAAATTCAATGACGGCACGTTGCTTATAATGTACATCACCTTCAGATGTCATTTTGAAACTGTCCTGCAGCTACACTATCTGTTGTAAATGATGGAAACTTGGCATGCTCACTCAGGAGACTTCAGATAATACATATGTAATGTTTCACATTCACAGCATTGTCTTTGAGAAAAAAATGCAGTGTATTACTTTCTGGGCAACCCTCATCAAATGTTGTGCAATTGCCCAATAATAAACACATGTTGTGTAAACACCATTAAATTTAACTTTTAAATTTAATGTTCTAAGTTCCAACCATGAAGTACAAAAGAAGGATTAGTTGAGTTTTCTGGAATCCTGAAATCTGTAGATGTCAGGTTTTGTGAACATTTACTAGATTCAGATACCTTTTATGATGACAGATATTCACTGTCATCATATTTTCTGATAGCCATTGTTTGAGGCCCCCCCATGAACCATGGACCTTGCCGTTGGTGGAGAGGCTTGCGTGCCTCAGCGATACAGATAGCCGTACCGTAGGTACAACCACAACAGAGGGGTATCTGTTGAGAGGCCAGACAAACATGTGGTTCCTGAAGAGGGGCAGCAGCCTTTTCAGTAGTTGCAAGGGCAACAGTCTGGATGATTGACCGATCTGGCGTTGTAACAATAACCAAATCGGCCTTGCTGTGCTGGTACTGTGAACGGCTGAAAGGAAGGGGAAACTACGGCCGTAATTTTTCCCGAGGGCATGCAGCTTTACTGTATGATTAAATGATGATGGCGTCCTCTTGGGTAAAATATTCCGGAGGTAAAATAGTCCCCCATTCGGATCTCCGGGCGGGGACTACTGAAGAGGATGTCGTTATCAGGAGAAAGAAAACTGGCATTCTACAGATCGGAGCATGGAATGTCAGGCAGGTAGGTTAGAAAATTTAAAAATGGAAATGGATAGGTTAAAGTTAGATATAGTGGGAATTAGTGAAGTTCGGTGGCAGGAGGAACAAGACTTCTGGTCAGGTGACTACAGGGTTATAAACACAAAGTCAAATAGGGGTAATGCAGGAGTAGGTTTAATAATGAATAGGAAAATAGGAATGCAGGTAAGCTACTACAAACTTCATAGTGAACGCATCATTGTGGCCAAGATAGATACGAAGCCCACACCTACTACAGTAGTACAAGTTTATATGCCAACTAGCTCTGCAGATGACGAAGAAATTGAAGAAATGTATGAAGAAATAAAAGAAATTATTCAGATAGTGAAGGGAGATGAAAATTTAATAGTCATGGGTGACTGGAATTCGAGTGTAGGAAAAGGGAAAGAAGGAAACGTAGTAGGTGAATATGGATTGGGGGTAAGAAATGAAAGAGGAAGCCGCCTGGTAGAATTTTGTGCAGAGCACAACTTAATCATAGCTAACACTTGGTTTAAGAATCATGATAGAAGGTTATATACATGGAAGAACCCTGGAGATACTAAAAGGTATCAGATAGATTATATAATGGTAAGACAGAGATTCAGGAACCAGGTTTTAAATTGTAAGACATTTCCAGGGGCAGATGTGGACTCTGACCACAATCTATTGGTTATGACCTGTAGATTAAAACTGAAGAAACTGCAAAAAGGTGGGAATTTAAGGAGATGGGACCTGGATAAACTGAAAGAACCAGAGGTGGTACAGAGTTTCAGGAAGAGCATAAGGGATCAATTGACAGGAATGGGGGAAAGAAATACAGTAGAAGAAGAATGGGTAGCTCTGAGGGATGAAGTAGTGAAGGCAGCAGAGGATCAAGTAGGTAAAAAGACGAGGGCTAGTAGAAATCCTTGGGTAACAGAAGAAATATTGAATTTAATTGATGAAAGCAGAAAATATAAAAATGCAGTAAATGAAGCAGGCAAAAAGGAATACAAACGTGTCAAAAATGATATTGACAGGAAGTGCAAAATGGCTAAGCAGGGATGGCTAGAGGACAAATGTAAGGATGTAGAGGCTTATCTCACTAGGGGTAAGATAGATACTGGCTACAGGAAAATTAAAGAGACCTTTGGAGATAAGAGAACCACTTGTATGAACATCAAGAGCTCAGATGGAAACCGTGTTCTAAGCAAAGAAGGGAAAGCAGAAAGGTGGAAGGAGTATATAGAGGCTCTATACAAGAGCGATGTACTTGAGGACAATATTATGGAAATGGAAGAGGATGTAGATGAAGATGAAATGGGAGATACGATACTGCGTGAAGAGTTTGACAGAGCACTGAAAGACCTGAGTCGAAACAAGGCCCCCGGAGTAGACAACATTCCATTAGAACTACTGACGGCCTTGGGAGAGCCAGTCCTGACAAAACTCTACCATCTGGTGAGCAAGATGTATGAAACAGGCGAAATACCCTCAGACTTCAAGAAGAATATAATAATTCCAGTCCCAAAGAAATCAGGTGTTGACAGATGTGAAAATTACCGAACAATCAGTTTAGCAAGACACAGCTGCAAAATACTAACACGAATTCTTTGCAGACGAATGGAAAAACTAGTAGAAGCCGACCTCGGGGAAGATCGGTTTGGATTCCGTAGAAATACTGGAACACGTGAGGCAATACTGACCTTACGACTTATCTTAGAAGAAAGATTAAGGAAAGGCAAAACTACGTTTCTAGCATTTGTAGACTTAGAGAAAGCTTTTGACAATGTTGACTGTAATACTCTCTTTCAAATTCTAAAGGTGGCAGGGGTAAAATACAGGGAGCGAAAGGCTGTTTACAATTTGTACAGAAAGCAGATGGCAGTTATAAGAATCGAGGGGCATGAAAGGGAAGCAGTGGTTGGGAAGGGAGTGAGACAGGTTTGTAGCCTCTCCCCGATGTTATTCAAGTATTAAAATCCATGGAGAAGAAATAAAAACTTTGAGGTTCGCCGATGACATTGTAATTCTGTCAGAGACAGCAAACGACTTGGAAGAGCAGTTGAACAGAATGGATGGTGTCTTGAAGGGAGGATATAAGATGAACATCAACAAAAACAAAACGAGGATACTGGAATGTAGTCGAATTAAGTTGGGTGATGTTGAGGGTATTAGATTAGGAAATGAGACACTTAAAGTAGTAAAGGAGTTTTGCTATTTGGGGAGCAAAATAACTGATGATGGTCGAAGTAGAGAGGATATAAAATGTAGACTGGCAATGGCAAGGAAAGCGTTTCTGAAGAAGAGATCACATAACTAATGAGGAGGTATTGAATAGAATTGGGGAGAAGAGGAGTTTGTGGCACAACTTGACAAGAAGAAGTGACTGGTTGGTAGGACATGTTCTGAGGCATCAAGGAATCACAAATTTAGCATTGGAGGGCAGTGTGGAGGATAAAAATCGTAGAGGGAGACCAAGAGATGAATACACTAAGCAGATTCAGAAGGACGTAAGTTGCAGTAAGTACGGGGAGATGAAGAAGCTTGCACAGGATAGAGTAGCATGGAGAGCTGCATCAAACCAGTCGCGGGACTGAAGACAACACCACCACCTTACAGAGGAAAGCATTACATTTTTATCATCTAGAAATAGTTACATTAGCTGAAAAAAGGAACAAAGAGTTTGCCTTTGAATATGTCTGCTTGTGTCTGTATATGTGTGGATGGATATGTGTGTGTGTGCGAGTGTATACCCGTCCTTTTTTCCCCCCTAAGGTATATATTGGGAGTAAATCAAAACAATCAGAATGGCTGAAAGAGAGCACAATAACATGAGCCATAAGCGAATAAGAGCTAAGCAACTAAGCAAATAAGAGAATAGGCAAAAATGAGATGCTAACAAAATGAGAGCTGGCCAAACTCCGTCGGCACTTATATACGGTTGCGCTCATGGCGGCACCTCGCGGCCTGTACAGAACACACGTGCCTGCGATCGCAATGCACTCTTAGCGCTTGCGGCGGCATCTAGCAGCCCGTATGCAAGTTGTGCGATTGCTGTCGCAGGTCGACCCGTAATCTATGATGTTACAAACACAATTGACTGAGCTCATTACTCAGCTACTGCATCCACTGAACTTTCAGGAATTATGTTGATTTCTAAGGCTTGGTTAATTTTTATTGCAGATGCCAAGCTGACACAGCTGCCGCCAAGGCACTACTGATGAATACTTTAGCAGGCAAGCAAGGGGTATTGAATGAATCATGCAAATCCAACAGGCATTTGTGCAAATCAGAAACTGACTTTTGTGGCTATAATGTTGGAATACCTACTACATGCCACAAACTTGTCAATCACTTGCAATTCAAGCACTTCTGTGATCAGAGCAGTTCTCCAATAGTCAATAGCAGGAATACAACAACTACTATGCTTCTTTTCAGGAAGTTAAACAACTCCCAGTGCAGTTGTTCTGCATATGATGAGGAATTGTTGGCTATGTATGAAGCAGTATGTCAGCTCAAAGATGATGATGAATACAGGCCTGAGACCATCTACATAGATCTTCAGTCCATGGCAGCTTCCATCCGTAATCCATCAAAAGATTGTTGCCCATGGTGTTTTCATCATTTAGATTATATTACACAACTCACATCCAATGTTTAGCATCTCCATGGTGCAGACAAGTTCATGGCAGACTACCTCTCCCACAGATCAATGCACACTTAGTGGATACTGATTATGACAGACTAGTAGAAGCACAACTACAGGAAATGCAGTTACTTGAACTCCTATGTAACACCACAACTGGTTTGCACGTATAGTACCACACCATTATCAGTTCATCAACACAAGTATTGTGTGATGTTTGACCCAGCATACTCCACAGCATGAGGAGAGTCGTCTTCGATAAACTACATGGGCTGTCCAATCGAGTGGTCCATCCAAGAATAAGACTTGTCACAGACCACTTCATGTGGCCAAATGTCAAAAGAGATTGTAAAACATGGACCTAAGTATGTGCTGCCAGCCAACACTGTAAGATAGACATATGACATGAGTACAAACTGTCTGTAGTCTCTCCCATGTATGGTAAGTGTGAGCACATTCATATAGGTAATAAAGAAAATAGCAATAGTTGGACATGAACTGAATTATATTACAGGTGTTCCTGAATGTATTCATAATATAATAGCAATCATGTCTCCAAGCCAGCATGGTATGATTTAACTTACATCAATAATGTGTCACTTCCAGGATTTGGGGAGGTGATCTTATCCATCTTGTGAATTAACAATGAGGGTTTGCAGGGCAACCTACTTCAATGTGGATTTGAGGCAGCTTCCCACCTCCTACTAAGTAAATCCTGGAATGGTACACACATTCCACTTCAGATTTACATTAAGCAAACATTTATGAAACATACACTTTAACATGAGATTTACTCTAGATGCAGACAGATGTGGAATGCAGATACCACCTGGAGGATTGGTGAGGTCAGGAAGGGTATCCACCACTAACTTTCACTAACACTTTCAATGCTACATTTAATGCTATGTAAAATTAATGTTTCAGAAATGACATAATGTTAATTTTGTTTTATAATGTGCTAGCCTTTTCTCCATAGCTTCCCCTGCATTTATGTTCAACACATACATTGCACACACCTCCTTCTCCCCATTTCAGTGTTCTCACATCTTCCTCCCATAGTGTGTCCATCCACCTCATCCTCCCACCTCTGCTTATCTATCTTCTCATCCGCAATCTCATTCTCTCTTTCTCTTCATCTCCCTGTCCCCCTCTCTTTGACCATCCCCACTGCCCCCTCTGTCTGATCATATCTTCCTCCCACCTCCCTCTGTCCACATCCTCCCATCTCTCTATTCATCTCCTCCTCCCCTCTTCTGTTTCGACCTGCACCCTATCCCATTACAAGTTTCAGTTTCCTCCTGCATCTCAAACTACTCCTGGTTCTTTCTGTCCACTTTCTCCTCCTGTACACTCTCCATCTTCTGTTCCCACCTACCCATATCCATCTCCTCCTCCCTCTCTCTCTCTGTCCCTCCCCTCCTTTCTCCCTCTCCCTGTCCATTAACCTCTTATCCGTTCCCTCCCATCCCTCTCTCCCTATCCATCCTCTCGGCTATACGTGTCAACCATTGCCCAGCCATTCCCATCTGCATGTGTAGCCCCTGCAAAACAACTTGATAAAGCAGGCTGATATTACTCTCACAACACACTTGTCATGCAGGGGTTTGAGATCCATTTTTTTCCCCTGACGTGTAGGTTGCCATGCAAAGTAGGTTGATAAAGCAGGCTGATACTACCCCAACATAACACATCTGCTATGCAGGACACCCTATAGCCAGGGGCTGAAAAAACACGTTATTTAATCCCAAAGGGCTGCTTTCAGCCTAGATCTCATCAGGCCACTCCCTAGATCAGGTGGTTTTTGTTGCATCCACTGAGCAATTGACAGGGTAACTCACTGGTTTGAGGCTACACCAATACCTGACATCATGGCAGAAGCTACATAAAGGCATGTGTCCATTAATCAATTTTCTGATTTGGCTTCACTGCCTCCATAAACACTGATCAAGGCAGACAATTTTAATCAGCACTTTATACTGAACTCTGTCACTTATGGGGTGTTCAGCACTTCCAAACCACAACATACCTCCCTCAAAGTAATGTCCTCATGGAGCTTTCAGACGGCCATACGTACATAGCAGAAATCTTTTACAGTTGAACCACTAACTCTGTCACCAGACTTGACAGAGGCATCACAACCATCAATAGGTAAAAGACTTCCTACACTTATCTGCAAGGTGAAGCTGCACATTATTCATCTCAATATACCATCTACTCAACCACTGGTTCCCATAAGGGCACCTTCCTCCACTCACACATTATTATCTATGCTGACCAGTAACAATCACACTCCACTCCATCCAACTGATACACTGAGAAATGGTCCTTCTGTGACCTCCTTAAGCAGTCAGTTGCGGCATATTTGGTCATATGCACCTGCATGAACAGGAATTTAATAACAGCATATATTTGTACCTAAGTGAAATAATTGCCTATAAATTATTCACTCATAACAAAGAAAACCAAAATTTATATGATTTATGAAGTATTTTTGTGTATTAGGTAATTCGGTCTTTTGAGTGTATCAGGTACTCCAAGTGTCTACAAGTATTGAGCGGTCCAGTTTGTGGTGAAAAGAGGTTTAGTCACCACTTCCATTACTGCCTGTATCCCTGATATGTGTCAAATGTCTCACAACACAAAGTGATTTGCTCTTATCACTATTACCAAATCGTGTAAGTGTATTTTCCCATTATCATAAATTGTTGAAAATTCTGAGTGCCATTTTAAGTTCTGTTTTCAGATACTTTTCTGTAGCGAATTTTTGTATGTTGACACAGCTGTTGAATCTTGTTGTTCACTTTCCTTGCTTGCTGTTGTACCATGTGCCTTATAACTTAAACAACACATGTACTTAGCCCTTCATCATCTTGTTAACTCCAACATTTTGCTTTCTTTTATTGAATGAAGATGTTTCTGATCACCAAAAGAAACCTCTTTTTTAATCTGTGTCTGTCGTTATCTGGAAAGAAAAGTTTTTGTGATGCATTTACATGCAATATTATCTTCAAAATTATTTATTTTATGACAGTTTATAAGCTGCAGCAATTAACTAATGACCATAATGAAATGCCAGTCACTGAAACTATTATTCAGATCTTCAGGTCATTCATGATGCACAAAGTAAAACTGATTGATAATGTACTGGATTTTAACTATTGTACACAGATTTTTAGTATTGTATATTCATTATTGATTTATAAATATTGTCTTTTGCTATCAATGGAATATAGTTGTGTGTGTATGTGTGTGTTTGTAAACCTTAACTTATCTGACATGACAGATATTTGACTGTGTTTTAATGTGATTAAAAATAATCATAATGGGGCTGTATTTCTAATTTCTCTACACCAGTACTTTAAACATTTCTTGCATTTTCTTTTATGTCAGAATTTTTGCAAAAATAATGAACTACTGTCTGCAGATTTTCTGTGCTCATGGAGGCATCCCTCCACCCTGGTCATGTCCTGTGGTCTCAGCCATCAACAGCATCCCTTGTCCTCTTCCCAGGCCAGATGAACAAAGTCTGTTAGCCTGGGAACTTATGTGGAATGACCCTATAAAGTAAGATTATTAATATTGTATACCTATTTTATTTTTCTAATGTTTTCTGAGTTATGATAACCACACTGGTGAGGAAAATAAGTTCCTAATATAAAGTACATATGATAGTTTCGGATATATTAAAAAATATCATCATGAGGCAAGTAATTAGAAGCAGAACACCAAGGAACATCAGTGAAGGAGAGAAGATTAAGCAGTGATCTTATTTGAGGAACTGTCGTACCGATTATTTCTTAGCCTATTAACTGAAAAGCAGCACTGCCTCGTAACACTCTGTAATTGTTGTATTCACCATAATGTTGAAGAGGTGTGTGTGTGTGTGTGTGTGTGTGTGTGTGTGTGTGTGTGTGTGTGTGTGTCTGTGTGTAGTAATGATACCATAGCATTTCTGTTACTTATCAGAAATTCTGTGGCATTGATACTCGGTGAGAAAACATGTTTCCTTACAATATAATACCTGTTCTTCCCAGTAAATTATCTCCTTTATGCTCTCCATTATAATAATAAAAATCAGTTTAATAAAAACTGTGATTTACATAACCATGATAAAATCGCAAAAGTAGTTTTCTTATACATATTCTACCTATTTCAGTCATTAATTCATTGTGTTCCAGAGATGTTATTAGGAAGGACATTCTTAGGAAGCTGGAGGAGTGATCTTAAATATTAACAAAGTGAACCATCTGTTAGAACTACATTAAATATTTAAATATTGTTTAAGAAGTATAAATTACTTTTTTTACTTGCACTATACTGAATCAGAGTACTGGCTGACAGGAAAGCCAGTACTCCAATTAAAAATCTGCTGCTTCTTCAATTACAGTAAAGAGCTGTTTATCTCCTGTTGTTAGCTTAATATCTACATGGCCATGCTCATATTTACCATAGAATAACAGTTACCTATGTGCCATAAAAAATAGAGGCCTTTTTGCATTGAAGACTCCTGCTCCAGAACACAGGACCCCATTCATCTCTAGACAAACAGACAAAGTTAGCATGTCAATAGATGTATGCCTTGTATTGCGGTTGTATAAATCACAATTCATCCAGTCATTACCTTGCTTTCTTCTCCAACACATGAACACATTAAGCAATTATGTAAGTGTACTTTTACTTCAGTCTGAAGAGAAAAAGTAGATAGTACAAAACTTGCAGTGGCTTAGTTGGATGAGAATTAAGTGCTCTAATGGTTGACATTAATTATGTCTTCGTGGGCTCCAGATTTTTTATATTCATCTGAAAATACTGGTATTTAATTTGCCAAAATAAAATATGCTCATCTTCGTGTACAGGGTGTCTTGTTTATCTTGACACCCCCTCCCCCCAATAACTGTTTTTCCAGAGAAAAACTGAAAAATATGTCAAGGAAATAATATTTGGCTACCAGGGAGACATTACAAAATTCCTGAAATTGGTCATCATGTACAGTGATACACTGGTCCACGTGTTGGATGAAAGAATTGATCACTGCTACAATGTTGCCTGATGAAGTGAAGTACAAGCAAGCATGATATGTTTATGCATGTTCTATGGAGTTGTTGAAATACTGTGGTAGACAACATCTACTATGCATCCCCAAAGAAAAAGAAGAGAAGTTAAGTCATTAGAACGAGCAGGCCAATTCACTGTTCCTTCACGACAAGTCTGTCTGACAGGATACCTTGAGTTCAGAACACGACATACATGGAAGGCATTGTGTGCTCGATTCCCATCCTGTAACAACCACATAAACATTCTGGTTGTTAGTGGAACTTAATCCAAAGACAAGGAAGAATTCATGTGAGAAAGTTGGCAATGCCCTGCTGTTTAGGTTACTGTAGACGAAATAAGGACCAATAATTGCAGTACCAAGGGTCCTACACCAGAATTCTCTCCATTGACACTGATGTCATGGATTTTCACTGGAACAGAATATTCATTGGTACAAAGAATATTGGAGAACAAGTTGTAGCTGCAAGGGTTTGTTGCTGTTATAATGTACCATAGTGCACATTGGATTTAGGGATAGAAACCTCTTGTTCAAGCTGTTGTGTGCTCGTGTGTAAATTCGTTCCAACGGAAGGGAGAACAGTCCCTTGAGTCACTTCTTCTGTGTGAGTTCTATGATGATTGTGTTACATTGGTTGGAAACTTCTCATTTTCTGTTGGGAAGGTGGGTTTTTGTCAGCATATTGCCCTCTGTAGATTTCCTCTACCTGGGTAGCTTCATGCCTACCTTCAACCATGATAATATGAAAGTAATAATGATGCAGTGTATAGTGAAGGACTGCCTGTAATGTACACAACATATGTTTTAAAAGTACTGCAGTACCATATTACATGTACCCATATTGTAAATAAGAAAACATTATTGCAATTATTTCTGTCAACTTACATTCCCCATGAAAGGGCAGCATTTCTACCTACTCTTCATTGGTATACATTGAACTCACACAAAACTTGAATTGAAAATGCTTGACTGAATGGCTGGTGTGTGTTTTCCATGTGTTTCTATTTGTTTACTGTCAATTCAAATAAGTGGATAAGTTATGTAGCCTTTACCAGTATCTGCACTTATGCTAGTACAAGACAGTCAAAGTCAATTTTGCATTATCTTTTAGAATAACATCACATTTACATCAAAGGTAGACCATGATACATTTTTGAACAGGTTGTGACAAGGAAAGTGGATCACAAAATAAAAATAAGGGGTGCTGTTTAAAAAAGGCATACTCTCTCACATATCTTCATAAAGAACAAAGTTACAGAAAAGGCAGTAATGCCAATTAATGTCCCACTTCATACTTTTTTTTTATTTTTCTTCTGCACAAAAAGTTTTTAGGGTGGTCAAGATAAATGGGACATTATGTATGTTGTTTACTATGGAATAATGGCTTTATAAATTTAGTGATGAAGTTACAAAACGTTTCTCAACAAAAGTTCAATGGAGATGAACAATATAAATATTTTGAGAAGGTTTCTTTTAATGGTCAAGTTTTATCATTCAACACAAATTGTACAAGTGACATTAGACAGTTTAAAATAAGAATACTAATTTGTTTAGTATCAGCAAAAAGGAAGCTAAACTAAAGAGGTATATTTCTTATAATCTAAGCTTACCCGTATCTATCTAAGGACAGGTCAAAATGAGAATACAGTTTCACTTTACATATCAGATATATAGAAGTTTTATTTCCTATTGTGTAGTATCAAACCAATGTTAATTATGCTCCTGGGATAGGATCATATTAGGTAATATGTATATCTGATTGCCCTCTGGTACAGAAGCTGTTCTGCAATAAATTTCCTTCTTTCAAGAGGTAGTCTCCAATAAATAAGTCAGTTTCATAGATGATTAAGCATGCAACACTCAGAGCACCAAGCTCAGTAAAGTGAATCTTAAAGAATTCTATTACTTTAAAGCCAAAAATTATTTTAGATTTCTTTTTTGGAAACTCTAACAATAGTTATTTACAAGTCAAGTGTACCCAGAAAATGATCCAATATTCAAGCAGTGAGTAGATCTGTGCATAAAATATTTGTGGTTCTGCTGTAAACTTTAATATTCTTAGATCATAGTATACAGATGTAAGTTTCTTTAGCAAGTTATTTACAGGCATGTCCCAATTAAAATCCTGCTGAACCCACAGACCCAAAAGTTTTGTCAAGATTAAAGTTTCTAGTGGAACATTTCTTTTAAAATTGTGCTTGAATAGACATTTGGCTAGATGGTGGAAATAAATGGAAGTTGACAGATACAGTTATTTCAGTATTAGTGCACCACTATGTGAGTCTTTTGATGTAAGTTTCTACTGTTGACTGCAAGCTTTCTGGACTGGATCTAGTGAGAAATATGCTGCATCATTAACAATAGGATAGTTTTTTGGGGACTCATATGTTCAACCAAGGTTATCCACACAAATCCAGAAGAATTACAGGTCCAGGATTGAATGCTGAGGACACCATATTTTATTGGTAAATCATGAAAAAAGAAGGTGTTGTTTATTATTTAGTTCAGTGTGGTGAACTCCTACTGAAATGATACCTTCTGCTTGTTATGTTTTAGTTATGAACACAACGAGCTACAGTTCTTACCTATTTTTTAAACAGGATTTTCTGATCCCTGACATTAAAGGCTTTTGAAAGGTAATGGAAAAACCTACACCTGTTTTGTTTTGATTGATGGATTTTACAGTATATCTAAGGATTCAGATATCACTGTTTGTGGCAGATGAAATATTAGCCTTTCCACAAGGTGAGTCTGCGAAATGTTCAGTGTCATATACACTTGACTGTGTGAACAATGTACATGAGGAGTACTATGAACATCATATGTGCTTAACAAGTGAAACTGGTATTGAAACAGGTGTTCAGCTATGTAGTTCATCATCCTTGTTGGACAGAGAACCACAAATCCCATCTCCAGTGAAACATAGTAAAGGACAGTCATTGTCCACAGAACAGGTGCTAAACATAATTACACATGTGGGAACTCACTCACAGCATAGTAAAAATAATAATAATAATAATAATAAACCCCGTGGAGGCTCGGGAAAAGAATAGGCCTCCGGTATGTTCTGCCAGTCGTAAAAGGCACCGAAAAGAACAAACCACTAATAGGGCTAACCCCACTTTTAGTGTGATTACTTGGTTCAGGACAGAACTAAAGAAGCCTCGGACAAGCACCGTCACTTTTAGTGTGATTACTTGGTTCAGGACAGAACTAAAGAAGCCTCGGACAAGCACCGTCATGGTCGGGGACGACGCTTGAACCCTATGCCTGCCCACAATGGTAACGACACTGCTAGCCAACTGGAAAATGATTTAAATCCAAATAGAGGTGTTTGCAGGATATGCTTCCTGCAACCACCCTAGAAGGAAAACAAAGACAGAGGATGAGATGGTCAGATGAAGTTAATCGACACCTCATGTTCTGTTATTACCAAGCAACAAACCTATGAACCAACACAACTGGATACAGATCACAAGTATACACAACATTTATTACCAGATACCCGGAATTAAAATTTGTAACAGAACAACGACTAGCTGATCAGATCCGTGTAATAATAAAAAATAACAGGATACCCCAGTCAGAATTAGAAAACATCAAACAACAAGTACAACAAATACTGGAACAAAATAATGTGCAATTGGAAGAAGAAGAAGAAAATACAGTAATGGACTCAAACATCCCAGAGAAAACAAACAAAGAACAAAACACGTCAATTAAACAATCAGAGGAAAACGAAATCTTAAGACAGCCACCAGCGCAAGCACAAATAGAACATGAAGTGACACACATGTTAGATATAGAAGAAAAATTTCAGTTGACATATATAGAATACAAAGACACAAATACAGGCATTAGACCATTCTTGCATAGACCACCAAATAACCCACAAGTCGAAACAACTATCAACACAATCATACACAACAAAATAAATGAAAATACAACTATGGAAGAGTTACAACTACTGGTTTATGTAGGAGCACTCACTACACTAAATATACACACTAGGCAGAGATCAGAACCAACCAACACACAGAAGAAACCCACAAAACCAGTATGGCAACACAGGCTACAGATCAGAATAGAAAAACTGAGAAAAGACATCGGACAGCTAACACAATTTATAAGAAATGAAATATCAGACAAAAAACGAAAAAGGTTAGGTAAAATCTCACAACAAGAAGCAATAGAGCAATTAGATGAAAAGAAGCATAAATTACAAGCATTGGCCAAACGACTTAGAAGATACAAAAAAAGTGAAAATAGAAGGAAACAAAACCAAACATTCAACACAAACCAAAAGAAATTTTACCAGACAATCCACCAAACATAACAGACATGGAACACTTCTGGAGCAACATATGGTCAAACCCGGTACAACATAACAGGCATGCACGGTGGATACAAGCAGAAACACACACATACAAGATGATACCACAAATGCCTGAAGTGATAATTTTGCAACATGAAGTCACCCGAGCAATTAATTCTATGCACAATTGGAAAGCCCCTGGAAATGATAAAATAGCAAATTTCTGGCTAAAGAAGTTCACCTCAACACATTCACATCTAACTAAATTATTGAAAATGTCTGCTTGTGTCTGTGTATGTGTGGATGGATATGTGTGTGTGTGCGAGTGTATACCTGTCCTTTTTTCCCCCTAAGGTAAGTCTTTCCGATCCCAGGATTGGAATGACTCCTTACCCTCTCCCTTAGAACCCACATCCTTTCGTCTTTCCCTCTCCTTCCCTCTTTCCTGACAAAGCAACCGTTTGTTGCGAAAGCTTGAATTTTGTGTGTATGTTTGTGTTTGTTTGTGTGTCTATCGACCTGCCAGCGCTTTTGTTTGGTAAGTCTCATCATCTTTTATTAGATAAATTATTTAACAGTTACATTGCAGACCCATACACATTCCCTGATACACTTACACATGGAATAACCTATCTGAAACCTAAAGATCAAGCAGACACAGCAAACCCAGCTAAATATCACCCCATAACAAGCCTACCAACAATCTAAAAATATTAACTTCAGTCATTACACAGAAATTAATGACACATACAACACAGAACAAAATTATAAATGAAGAACAAAAAGGCTGCTGCAAAGGATCACGAGGATGTAAAGAGCAACTGATAATAGATACAGAGGTGACATATCAAGCTAAAACTAAACAAAGGTCGCTACACTATGCATGCATTGATTACCAAAAAGCTTTTGATAGTGTACCCCACTGATGGTTACTACAGATATTGGAAATATACAAAGTAGATCCTAACTTGATACAGTTTCTAAACATAGTAATGAAAAACTGGAAAACCACACTTAATATCCAAACAAATTCAGATAATATCACATCACAGCCAATGCATAGTAAGCGTGGAATATACCAAGGAGACTCATTAAGTCCTTTCTGGTTCTGTCTTGCTCTGAACCCACTATCCAACATGCTAAATAATACAAATTATGGATATAATATTACTGGAACATACCCACACAAAATCACACATTTGCTGTACATGGATGATCTAAAACTACTGGCAGCAACCAATCAACAACTCAACCAATTACTAAAGATAACAGAAGTATTCAGCAATGATATAAATATGGCTTTTGGAACAGACAAATGTAAGAAAAATAGCATAGTCAAGGGAAAACACACTAAACAAGATGATTACATATTGGATAACCACAGCGACTGCATAGAAGCAATGGAAAAAACAGATGCCTATAAATATCTAGGATACAGACAAAAAATAGGAATAGATAATACAAATATTAAGGAAGAACTAAAAGAAAAATATAGACAAAGACTAACAAAAATACTGAAAACAGAAGTGACAGCAAGAAACAAGACAAAAGCTATAAATACTTATGCCATACCAATATTGACCTACTCATATGGAGTAGTGAAATGGAGTAACACAGACCTAGAAGCACTCAATACACTTACACGTTCACAATGCCACAAATATAGAATACATCACATACATTCAGCAACAGAAAGATTCACATTAAGCAGAAAGGAAGGAGGAAGGGGATTCATTGACATAAAAAACCTACATTATGGACAGATAGACAATTTAAGAAAGTTCTTTCTAGAACGAGCAGAAACTAGCAAAATACACAAAGCAATCACTCATATAAATACATCGGCTAAACCACTGCAATTTCATAACCACTTCTACAACCCTTTAGATCACATAACATCAACAGATACGAAGAAAGTAAATTGGAAGGGGAAGGCACTACATGGCAAGCACCCATATCATCTAACACAGCCACACATCGATCAAGATGCATCCAACACATGGCTAAGAAAAGGCAATATATACAGTGAGATGGAAGGATTCATGATTGCAATACAGGATCAAACAATAAACACCAGATATTACAGCAAGCATATTATTAAAGATCCCAATACCACAACAGATAAATGCAGACTTTGCATACAAGAAATAGAAACAGTAGATCACATCACAAGTGGATGTACAATACTAGCAAATACAGAATACCCCAGAAGACATGACAATGTAGCAAAAATAATACATCAACAACTTGCCATAAAACATAAACTAATAAAACAACACGTTCCCACATACAAGTATGCACCACAAAATGTACTGGAGAATGATGACTACAAATTATACTGGAACAATAATAATAATAATAATAATAATAATAATAATTTTATTGTCATTCGGCCATTACAGCAATAGACAACGTCATATACATACTAAAATACAATTGATAGTTTGAAAGAAACAACAGGTTTCTTGTTAACATTATAGTATTATATTACAGTTGATAAATTATCTTATGTCATATAATGGGTGGAGGACTAGCCAGTCATGAATTGTTTGTTTGAATAATTGTTCAGGTAATTCTTGAACAGATTGAGGAAGATTATTAAATAATTTGTACCCCATGATTTCATAGCTGTTGAGTGACTTTGACAATCTGTGGTAAGGAATATAGAGGCACCTATTCCTTCTTGTATTGTGGCTGTGTACATTTTCTCTGGTTTTAGTTTCTGGTAATTTCTTCTTCGTATAAATTAGAACATAGTATATGTACAAGTTTATAACAGTCATGATTTTCTGTTCGCAGAACAATGGTTTACAGTGTGCCTTATGTGCAGAACCAGTAATTATCCTAATAGCTTTTTTTTGCAGTATTAATATGTCATGTACACAGCTAGAGTTCCCCCACAAAATAATTCCATATGTTGTTATACTTTGAAAGAATGAAAAATAGGATGTTCTAACATATTTTTCAGGAACACAATCCATAAGTCGCCTTAACAGGTAAATAACTCTTGACAATTTACCACTAATATATTGTACATGTTGACCCCAAGATAATTTATCAACAATGTATACCCCCAAAAATTTGACATAACTTGGATCATCTGACAGAAGCTTGTCTCTAAAACTACAGACCATCTGCTGTGTTTTGTTTTCATTCAGCAGGAATCCATTTGCCTTGAACCAATAGGATGCTTGGTCAATTGTCTTTTCTGCACAAGTTTTAAGGCTATCGAAATCCTCACTAGCATGAAGAAATGTTGTATCATCTGCATACAACACAGTGGTGGACTTGATAAATGACGGCAGATCATTTATCATTATCAGGAACAAAAAGGGGCCCAGCACAGATCCCTGCGGAACACCTACCTTGACTTGCTCTTTACTCGACATTTCTCTCCCTACACAAACAACTTGCTTACGATTCTGAAGATATGATTTTATTAATTTAAGGCTGTTATGTCTAATGCCATAGAATTCCAGTTTTTCTATGAGTGGCTTATGCTTTACACAGTCAAAAGATTTGCTTAGATCACAAAATGTGAGTTGAGCATAGCCCTTATCCTCAAACACTTGATGTAAGTATTTGACTACAAAGTCTATAGCATCCATAGTAGACAACTTTTTCCTAAAACCATACTGAGATTCACTAATTATTCCTAATTTTTCAAAATAGACAGATAGCTGTTGGTAAATTACACATTCCAGTATTTTAGAAAAAACTGGGACTATGGAGATTGGTCTGTAACTGGAAGGTGAGTCCATATCTCCCTTTTTATATATTGGAATTACCCTAGCCACTTTGAGTTCTTCGGGAAAATATCCTTCAGATACGCATTTATTTATACAGAATGTTAAGGGGTACACAATATAGTCTATTACTTTCTTTAGTAAATTACAGGATATGTCATATATATCTACACTGTCTGAAGATTTCATCCATTTTACAATGCTTAGGACATGACTAGGTGAGACCTCGGAGAACATAAATGTACCTGTGTCTGTTGGTGTTCTGCAAACATTTTGAGGAAGTAACTCTGATGAACTGATATCAGGTTTGATTATAGTATTTCCTACATTTTCAACAGATTTAATAAAGAAATCATTGAATTTTTGGGGACTTATATTAATTTTTTTGCTTCTCACATCTTTAGCAACACCATTTATTAATTTCCATGCAGCTTTGCACTTATTTGTGGAATTATCAATGGTATTGAAATTATGTGCTTTTTTTGGCTTCCACGATGGATTTTTTATACTCATTCCTGCATTTTATATAGGCTAATCTGGCATGTTCTGTTTTCTGATTGCTACATATATTGTGCAACACTATAACTTGGTTTTTCATATTTGATAATTGTTTAGTGAACCATGAATTTTGTCTGTTTGTAGCCCTGTTTGTAAAAACTTTGCCAGTTAATTTGCATTTCTTTATGGGGATGTTGTCATTAAATTGTGTCAGAAATGTTTTAAAAAATCTCTCAAATAATAGTTTCCCTGACAAATCAGCACTAAGACTATAACTTGTGTCACTATGACATTGGTTGAACCAGTCTCTCTCAGCAAAGGACTTACAGAGCTGAACAACTTTGTCATCTGTGACAGGCCTGGCGATTATAACTTTTGGGACAGGCTTAGGAATATTACTATTATCAATACAGAACCTACTTGTATAGTTTAAAGATACAGAGTTATGATCTGAAAATGGAAACGCTGTAACAGCACATGTTTCTTCTGTAGTTTTAAAGTTGACAAAAATATTGTCAAGATATGCTTTATCTCTTGTGGGCCTGTTATTGATTGAGTGCAAATTGCACTGTCTTAGAAGGTTTTTCAACTCAGTCACAGTATGTTTATGTGTTGTTATATCAAAATCTGCATTCAGATCTCCACCAATTACTATGTCATAATGCAACCATCTGGTCCCTCTTAGTACATCTAACAGCATGTCCAATTTTTCTAGAAATACATTGATGATACCCTTAGGTGACCTGTGAAGGGATACTGTTACTAACTTAAGACTGTCCATAACTATACCAGTGGCTTCAAAGTTCTGTTCCTCACATAAATAATCTAGGTTGCTTCAATGAAAGTTGTGTGCACAAAACCGCTACAAATCTTCCTGAATTTCCGATTTGTCGCGATGATTCCTTTGTTTACACACGAGTCTTCCGTTAAGTCATGTCTGTAGGGAATGTTTACAACAAATACCTTCGCCTGTGAAATTTTTCCTAGCGATTCTTTCATTGTTCTTACAGCAAGGCTGCTTTCATTTTTATAGATATTGTTTCCCCCTCCGATTATGACACAGTTGACATCACTTTTCACGGAACTCTCACAGTTTTTCAGCACTTCTCATAGAGGAGCACCAGGTTTCGAAATTCCAATCACTTTATATTCAGACTGCATATCAGACATGATTGTAGCCAGTCCCTTGCCATGACTCGTCGATAATATGTATATTTCTTCCTTCTTCTTCTGTTTCCTTTTTTGTCTTGTGTTCAGTTTTATTGCAAGTTGCTCTCACACGATTTTTTCGTTTAATAGTATTTGATGGTAATGTGTTTCTGCTGGCACTTTTTTGTTCAACAGATCTTTCCGAGCAGTTACCTGTTACACTGAGATTTTTTGTCCGTGATTCTGAGCTGTCTGCACTTAGAACATCGTATTTATTCATTAGCGGAACACGAAAAACATTGGTATTTAAGACAGGTCAAGAGATTTTCTTAGGCCTAGTATATAAACACTCTCGTTTGCCTGTTTGCATATCTGTGGGAAGGTCCATATAGTTGATCAAACTTTTCAGCATTTCTGCATATTGTCTAGCTTTACTTAAGTCACTTTGCAGTTCTTCCCTCACACTTATTTTGAGTCCAGCATTGCACATTTCAAATGCAGTTTCAAGACTAGAACCATTATAACAGATAAAACAACACCACATAACAAACCTGACATCATACTCACCAATAAAAAGAAGAAATTAACACAACTAATCGAAATATCCATACCCAATACAAGAAATATACAGAAGAAAACAGGAGAAAAAATTGAAAAATACATCCAACTGGCTGAGGAAGTCAAGGACATGTGGCATCAGGATAAAGTTGACATTATACCGATTATACTATCAACTACAGCAGTCATACCACACAATATCCACCAGTACATCAACACAATACAGCTACATCCAAACGTATATATACAACTACAGAAATCCGTAATTATTGATACGTGTTCAATAACCCGAAAGTTCCTAAATGCAGTGTAACATATACCGTACAGTTAAAAGGAAGTCACGCTTGATGAAGGTCCATGTCACTTTCCATTTTTAACCAGACCTAAGGCCTGAGAAAAATAGAAATAATAATAATATTGAATAAGTCCACAGCATGTCCATGTAATGCATGAGAAAAATGTGGATATTCAAGGAAGGGCAAGGTGCACTTTTTACAGAAACTGGTGTCTTCACATTTCAAGGGTGCTTGATACAATTTACAGGACCTGCATGATAGTGACCTACTGCATTATGCACATAAAATTGCATATGGCATAGATTACAGTGATTTCAAGAAAAGCAGTGGATGGTTGTATAGCTTCAAACATTGCTACAGAATTGGAAGCTGTAAGGTAACAAAATTTCAAACAAACAGTCAACTTGATGATGCACAGCAAACTACAGAATTGGCCTGAAAATTTGTAGATGAGATAGATGAACATATCCAATCATTCAGCAAGGAATTTGTTTTCAACTCCACCAATCAGGATTTGAAAAGGACATGTACATGAAAGGAACCCTGGAAATTAGAGGTAGTAAGAGAGTTGTATCAAGATCAACCAAATCAATGCCTTAATGCATTTGTATACAATTATCCTGACTGTTAATCTGTATGGTAAATTGGCTGGAAAGTTATTTATTGTGTTGCAAGAAGTTGGAGGTTGCCTGCCCCCTGTGATTCATTCTTGGATGTGAAATCTTGCAAGGGCAGTAGGAAATTTTTAAATCATAGCAAGCAAGAGTGGGAAAGTGGGTAATAGAGAACTACAGCTATGATATGAGCACTGCTTTTGGCCAGTAGATGGTCAAAATAACTTTCTTTTGCTTGGTCCCTGGTCTGTATATAAAAATCATACTCTTTTAGAGCAAACTATCCCTTCTGAAAAGAGTGTGACATTGTAATTAGCACCACCTGGAACTAATGAATAATTTTAGCCTCTGGATGTTTGTTTTTCCTGTACCTACGAAACATACTATCACACTAGTTGCAGCTACACCTTAAAGGGTAGCCATTTTCATGATAAGATCTATTACAGATTATTCACATTTGGTTGCATGCCATCACATTCCAGCAGTTCTACTGACTCCATTACAGCAATATGATTCTATATGCATTCTTTAAGAGTAGATATCTAGCTGAATGTCCTGCATTGTTTGTAACTCCCAAGGAGTTCACCTTTGATCTTGATGGTGCAAACCCTTTGTGATCACTGAGATAAACCATTTTTCATTTGGTGTTCATGGTGATAGTTAATGGTTTGTTTTAAACATTTCTTGAATGTTGACATTATCCATTCTATGAAGTGTAATATGCACATCCTATCGATGTTTGAACCTGCAGCTACCAGACACTCATTTTCTGTCACCCTCCTGAGGCACATGGTGAATTGTTAGCAACTAATAATTTCCTGTCATAATTGTTAACACAACACTTTCAAATGAGCCTTACTGAAGGTTGACCTTGCGATCTTGTGCTCAATAGGTTCCTTGTGAGTTTATATCAGAAGAAACTTATTTTATCACTGGTGAATATTTACTATTTTCAGAACATCTGGAAAGACAGCTGTTTCTAAATAGAGGTCAAAAATTTTTGCTAATGGCATTGCTTTTAATATGAAGCAAGGTACTTCAGCTAGACCAACTGACATTTTATTGCTTAATGATTTACTTTTATTTATTATTTTATCAGGATCATGAACATATGTAGAAGCATTGAAGATCACCAACTTACTGGGACAGCATGGGACTGGTCCTTCACAGTTTACTTGAATAAAGTTTTCAGTTAGTGAAGTGAAGTACTCATTGCATTTTTTCACAACTGATTTTGGATCTGTGACTTTGGAGCATTCTGGAGTGAAAGATACATCTTTCTTTTTGGTATTGAGCTACAAGTATCTTCCTTTATAACATTCCATGTGGATTTCATTTTGTTTGATGAGGATCCCATCAAATTCTCATTCTACATAATTATAGCCTGTCTGGTTACTCTACCATAGATTCTTTTGTGGGCTTTAGATTAATCAGCAAATTCTTGGATAATTTTGCATCTACATCTATGTCCATGGCCTGCAAACCAGTGGGAAGTGCATGGAAGAGGATAAATCCCACTGTACCAGTTATTAGGATCGCTTCCCATTCCATTCATGTATGGAGCACACGAATAATGACAGTTTAAATACCTCCATGTGTGCTGTAATTAATCTAATCTTGTCCTCATGGTCTTTATGGGGGTTATTATATGTAGGGTTCTGTAATACCTTCCTAGGGTCATCATTTAAAGCCAGGTCTTCAAACCTTGGAGGCTTTCTCAGGATAGTTGACTTCTATCTTCAAGAGTCTGCAAGTACATTTCATTCATTGTCTATTTGACTTTTTCCTGTGGGTCAAAAAAACTGTGAGCATTCATGCTGCCCTTCTCAGTATATGTTCAATATGGTCTGTCAATCCTATTTTGTATGGGTCCCACACATTTGAACAATATTCTAGTGAGGGTCACATGAGGGATATGTAAGCAATCCTCTCTGTAGACTGATTGCATTTCCCTAGCATTCTACCAGTGAACTGAAGTCTGCTACCTGTCTTACCCTGAACTCAGCCTATGTGATTGTCCCATTTCATGTCCCAAAGAAGTTTTATGCCCAGGTATTTGTATGAGTTGGCTGATTCCATGATTGATTCATCCATGAGTGATTCATTGATATTATGGTCAAAGCATACTACATTTTTTAGTTTTGCGAAGCATGCAATTTTACATTCCTGAACATTTACCAAATGTTGCCAGTCTTTGCAACACTTTGAAAGCTTATCAAGATCAGACTGAATATTTGTGCAGCTTCTCTCAGATAGTACTTCATTATAGGTAATTGTATCATCTGCAAAAAGCCTGAGTTTACTATTAATGTTGTCTGTGAGGCCATTAATACACAACATGAAGAGCAAGGGAACCAACACACTTCCCTGGAGCACACCCAAGTTTACTTCTACATCTGATGATGACTCTCCACCCAAGATAACATGCTGTGTCCTCCTAACCAAAAAGTCCTTAATCCAGTCACAAATTTCACTGGATACCTCAACTGATTGTACTTCTGACAATAAATGCAGGTATGGCACTGAATCAAATGCATTTCACCAATCAAGAAATACTGCAGCTATCTGACAGCCAAAGCTTTCAGTATGTCTTGTGAGAAAAGTGGTGTGTTGGGTTCCACATGATCTATATTTTCAGAATCCCTGCTGGCTGGCATGGAGGAAATCATTCTATTCAAGATATCTTATTATGTTTGAGCTCAGAATATGTTCTAAGATTCTACAACAAGTGGATGTCAAGTTCATTGGATAGTAGGTTTATGGATCATTTCTGCTACCCTCTTGTAGGCAGGTATGACCTGTGTTTTCTTCCAACCACTGGGCACAGGTTTTTGTTCAGATGACCTGATAATAGTACGAGAGATTATAGTTAACAGAGGGGAGTGTAATACTGCCACAGAAGAGGGCAAAGATAGGATTTTAAAATTATCTTTGTAACAAAAGAACAATATCTGGGGAATATTCAATTTCTTTAACAACTTTTGTTTCAATCTTGCTCAAGAGTACTTATGTTTTAGATCTCACACAAAAAGGACATGTAATTTTTACTCATATACATATATATTAAGATTTATCATGGACACAAGAATATTTTTATTTACAAGTGTGACTTTTACCTGCAGTTATCAGAAGAGGCAGTAATTTCTTCCATCCTGTAAGACGTCTAAAAATATACATGTGCTAATCATCAAGATTAAGAGGATGGACTGTATGATCAGCAAACACATATACCAAATGGGAAAGCGCTGGTAGATAGGCACAATAAAAAATACACAAACACACACACAGAATTTCGAGCTTTCGCAACCCCCGGTTGCTTCGTCAGGAAAGAGGGAAGGAGAGGGAAAGATGAAAGGATGTGGGTTTTAAGGGAGAGGGTAAGGAGTCATTCCAATCCCAGGAGCGGAAAGACTTACCTTAGGGGGAAAAAAGGACAGGTATACACTCGCACACACACACATATCCATCCACACACGTGTGGAGCATAATATAAAAAATGAGAAGCACAGAATTAAAAGGGCCAATTTATCCACCAATGGGAGATGTAAGTAAACTCTAATAACTGGCACATGCGCTTCACAGTGGTTCACAGTATTAGATGCAAATGTAAATGTAAATTTAGATGACATCATGCTGAGGAAAAACTGTGTGCAGTGGTGGACATAATCCCCAAGTATAGATACATACTTGTATTTATCCATTGTGCCTTCCAGAATTGCAAGATCAGCCAGAGAATGCTTCCAGCCAGGACCCTTCCAATGATTGTTCCAGGGTCTGTGCTTTCAGATGTTTCACACTGTACATGCTAACAGCTATCTGTCCAGTGAGGGTAAAATGTGATTCATCTGAAAAGGTCAGCTCCTGCCACTCAATGGATTCAGCTGCAGTTTTCATGTGCTATTTCCAGTTTTCATCACCAATGAACAGCAGTCAGCCTAGGTGCAGGAAAAAGGCACCTGCTGCAGAGGCCATTATGCAGAAACGTTCGCTGAAAAGTCATTGAGGAGACAATGTCGGTAGCCCCTTGGTTCATCTGGGCAGTCAGTTGCTCAACAGTTGCACATCTGTTCATCCATACACATCTCTCCAGCCATCATTCACACCTGATGCATCACAGTTGCCTTGGCATCAGTTTTGGATAGCACCATTTTGGCATGTACAGTATATTCAAACCGTGGTAGCCACGAACAGTTTACAAACTGAGCCATTTTGAGAATGCATCCACCCACCCTTGGCCTAAAAACCAATGAGCATGCCCTTTTGCATAATGACAATGACTGCTGTGTACTTCATGCCTCCTCAACACATTTCATACACTCTCCACTGCTAATCCTTCCACCTGCCATTAGCAAGCGATTATTGCATGTTGACATCAAATGTGGGCAGTAATCAGTTTAATGTGATTGGACCATTTAATATTATACTAGTGAATAGTAGAACTGATAGCAGTAAGTGAGTTACCTTGATCCTTTAGTGAGTTTTAGTGGAACTTTTTTGAACATTGCAAATTATTAGAGCCATATCCATTAAATTTTGGGCATGCAGCCACGCAAATAAAATTTCTTCCACTGATATTTTGGCCGCATATTGTCTGGCCATTCTCAGAGTGAGTCACAAGACTGATGACAAGATGTCAAGCATGGCCTTATATCCTCCACCGTGGCGGTACCACGCATGCAGGTCACAGATGCTGGTTGGCGGCAGAGAAATACGCTTACACATGCGCTGCCTGTGGCGAAGGCATACAGACATTTGATTTGCTTATCGATGTATGATCGGCGGCGGTGACACCATGATAACTTCTCTGCAGTTTAATTACCCAAAGAGCGGGATTCCATAATTTGTCCAAATTAAAACCATTATCTCTATTTATTAAATTATTAGCTAATCTAATCTCTATAGCTTCCTTGAAGACAGATTCCCAAAAAAAGTAGATGTTAAAATCTTCACATCACTGTAATTCATGGAATGCCCTGTATCAATACAATGTTCGGCCACAGCTGACTTGTCTGGCTGAAATAAGCATGTGTGTCTTCGATTCTCCGCACACATTTCATGAACGGTGTGCGTTGTTTGACCTATGTATGACTTCTCACAATTTCCGCAAGGAATCCGATAGATACCCACTTTACGAAGCTGTAAATCGTCTTCACAGAGCCAAGTAAAGCTGCAATCTTCGTGGGGGGCCAGAAAATCACATTAACACAATGTTTCTCAAGAATACATCCTACCTTCGAGGAAAGAGCACCCACATATGGCAAAAACGCACTAGATCTGAAGGAATTACTATCTTCTTCCCCAACACATACCTGCATTTTAGGTTTTGCATTGAATGTGATCTTCCAGCCCCCTCACGAAGATTGCAGCTTTACTTGGCTCTGGAATGTAGTCACACGGCAGACTGTCATAAATTGCTTTGCAAATGCTGGTTGTTGTGCAACATCGTTTGTGGAGGACGATATCCCTGAAGAAGATTGGAATGTTATAGATGTTCCTGAGACTGTGACATTCCAAGATTTTATTTTGTGTGATGATAATGTACTTACTTCTACACCCACTATGGACATGAGTGAGCTGTTTGCTGCTGATATTGGTGAAAAAACTGAAATTGGTGGTGACAGTGGTGGTGACGAGGATGATGATGATGATGAAAATGTGGACTCACCAACACCAAGTTTTTCTGCAGCTGTGGAAGGACTTGAGAGTGTTAGAAGGTATTTCTCATCCTTCATTGTGGATGAGTCAGTTCTTAACAGTATTAACCAGCTGGAACGACAACTTCTAGGAGTATGCTGTGCTGGAAGGAAGCAGCAGACTACTCTCCTAGATTTTTTTTCAGAAATACAGACAGTATAGCAGTTTTATTCATTATTGTGATATCTAATCATTGAGTGCCATTAGCTAAATGAAATTTTCTCCTTTTAAATCAAGATACCAGTTGATGACTTTTGATGTGACCTAACATCCAAAATATCTTGAAATTTAAAAAAAAAAGTATTATTAATATATCGAGTAGTTTTAAATTTTCCAAGAAACATTTTCGTGTTCACTGTATTTTTGTATGCAGCACAAGGTGAGTTTGTGATTATGAAGTATTTATATGGTCTAAATAGCCTAGGTTCCAATTTTGATTCTGGAACACTTATTTAGTGCATTTTGACATAAACCCTTATTTAAGGAAAACCCTCTTTTAAGGAACAAATTTTTTGGTACCCTGAGATTCGTTAAAAAGGGGTTTTACTGTATAATAAATAAATTACCTTTTATTACTTACACATGCACATTTTTCTTACATACTTTAATTCATTTTCTTACAGAAGAAATAAGCTCATCTCATCTACTGCACTGCAAAATGGTCTATGATCATTTCATTAAAATTTGTACAATTCACTATCTTTGTGTCAAGCTCAAGTTACTTTTTTTGTCTAATGAACTGCACACTGAATTTATTTTTGCTGTTTTGACAATCATTGTATGCTGCAATTTTTTGCAAGAAAATAAAATGCACTAGAACTCAGGCAAAATATATTCACAAAAAGTAGTTTTGCTAATGATAGTAATGGTGAATTTTGCCTTTGTATATTTCCTCTATTCATTCATGAATCTCTCACTAGGTGATGAAACGTTACCATACTGTAGTGCACTCTGGTGAAAAACAAAAACAAAAAACTATCTAAAACATTCGCACTAAACATCAATTAATGACAAATAAAAGCATAATAGACATTACAGTGACAGTGATTTGACAGAGAAGTTTCAGCAACTCTGCTCATTTCCCATTTATGTCAATAGTGGAATGTGAAAGTCATATGAGAATTGGTAGGACATCCTTAGGCTCTGCTAGTCTAGCCTTCAGGAGACCAATAAGAGCTATAGTCTGTAGAAGCCACACCTCTGAGCCCCTTATACATAGAGCTAACAGGCATGGCAAGGTGCACCTTAAGACTAACTACTACCTGTTAAAAAGAAATCACATCAACAGTCCCAAAAACAGTCACTGCCATTCTTCATGTGGAAAATATTTGAAATGTGTCCTGATAATTTAAATTCTGTAATACTTTATTGAGAAATGTATTTTAACATATATTTTGCAGTGCCTCCACCTCAGAGCCCTTCACTAGGAGCCGCACCTGGGCTGCAGCATTATCCTTTGGAATCCAGTTACTCATTTCATTTTTTATTTATGGATCTGATTTTAAATATGTTTTGATAAACCCACGTTTAATCATATTAATATTTTACTAACTATTATGCTAAACCATATCAGTGTTTAAATGTTATATGACCCAAAAGACAACAGTATACAACTGATCCTTAGATATAGTTGAGCCAAAATATTGTAAATGGTGTGCTTATCCAATCACTGCTTATTACTGTTAATAGGATTTCAGTGAGCATGCAATTGGTTTGCTTGTCTAAAATGTGGTTTGGTTCATCTGGGATAGAGCTTACTATTAGCATTTATTTAAATGTATGTTGGGATATGTTTCCCCAGTGTATGTATTGTGGCATTAGAAGTTGATAGTTGGCATGAGGTCTCTGAGCTATAGACAGAACAGAAACAACAGAGTATTTATGCATTGTATTATGGCAAGTTATGATGCCACTGTGTATCCACATTGGCCTAATACAACCATGAGATAGTGTCACAGCTATTATGATGCAAGGTATATGACCTGCAGCATGTTTCTGACAATTTTACGGGCCATGATAACTATACCATTCCTTGCCCATGGTGCAGTCACCATTATGTGGCCATGTGCAAGTGCCACCTGACTGACTCATTTTCCATGTTAATGTGTTCTTGTCCCACTTCCACACTGCTGAGTGACCGTGCTGAGGTGTCCTCACCACATGTCAATGATGCTGCCTTCTGCACCATGTCCATGTGCAGCCACTGGTGATGCCACCATCTACATCAATCTTCTGTGCTGCATTGTAGTATTAATGAGTTGATGTTGTCTGTAGTTGTGGAGCAGTGACAAGAATGTTGTTATTGAAAGTTTCCCTGAGGACCAAATTGAAATCCATGTTTTCTTTAATGATGAGCATGCTGTTCTGGATGATAATGTTAATTGGGATTGGTTAGAAAAACAGGAGGCTAGCTAGAACTTAACTGATTGGATATTCAATACAAAAATACATAAAGCTTTATTGCCAAAGGATTGGAGTAAATTAAAATTTAGAGTTGCCAGAAAAGTAGAATAATGAAGTGGAAAAGAGGATGTTAGGGATGTATTGAAAGATTTGTTTGAAGAGGATACTGATGTGGAATACATGACTGAGGGCGGATTAGATTAGTTTTAATGTCCTTTAGACAATAAGGTGATTAAAGACAGAACACAAATTCAGATTAGGGAAAGATAGAGAAGGGAAGTAGCTGTGCCCTTTCGAAGGAACGATCTTAGCATTTGCCTTAAGCAATTCAGGGAATTTACAGAAAATCTAAATCAGGATGGTCAGATGTGGGTTTGAACTGTTTTCCTCCTGAATGCGAGTCCAGTGTGCTTACCACTGCATTATCCCTCTCAGTATGGGTTGAAGATAGGGGAATATGTATAGTGCAAGAGGGAAGCAGAAGGGAAATGGAAAATGATTTATTAAAAGAAACAGGGTTGAAATGAGTTGATGCTGAGATTCAAACCATTGTTGATATCAGTGTGGGTGAAATTGATAATACAGTATTATCAGATTCAGGCTCAAGTTTGTCTGCAATTTTTGAATGTTTCTGGCAACATATTAAATGTTTGGACATGTAGTAAGCTCATCAAAAGAGAGACATTGTTGGAGTTTTAACATCAGAGAACATAGTTTTAGCATAAGTTGCTTTGTGACATCGTGTGTGGCTGTGTATATTATCCTGTGAATTGATTTCTTGTAGTGAATGTGATGAGTGTAGAAATATGTACTAAAGAAGATGGGTAAGATAATTTATTTAAGTGAGAAACAGAAATTACAACTTACTGTTTTATTATGTAAATATAAACAGGTATTCTGAAACAGATCTGGGAAATTGAAAACTTTGCATGGCTGATTTGGAGTAGATGAGGTAAAATCTTTCCCTATCGCAATGGCAGATAAAGAAGCAGTGAGGACCACAACACAAAAGATGTTCGAATGAGGTGTGATAGAGATAGGCAGAAGTTAATATTGCAAGTAAGAATGAGTTACTGCAGTATTTTTGTAATGTAAAGATTATTTCTAGTGTGGACTTTACATATGGGATATGGGATTTTGGCAAGTGGAACTGCCAGAGGAAAATATTAAGTGCACTTGTAACGTACCGGGCTGAATCCTTGCATTAGTGCCACTTAAAGTTCACGTCACAACCAGATGTAGTGAAACATTTCCTCTCCCAGTAGATAGTGCACAGTGTTCCTGACCAACCTTGCTTTGCTTATTCAATGTTGTCTTCTCGGTAGCTGCGTCCATCTCACCTAAATCACACTATAATTAAGAAGCCAGGATCCTAGATTAAGTTTTCCAAAATCAAAAGTCAAGACCTTATTCATTGTTGAACACTTATGGCAACCACAGTGCGGTTTATTTGTTGTCACTCACACACACAATATTCATGTGACCAGGCCTCTTACACTTAATAGTCGTCACATTAGGTAGGTCAAAAACTTCAAGTCTTTAACAATGTTCACAATATGCATTAAATGTTCAAAGCCGAATACAATTACACTTTTTTGGTAACGACCAGAAAAGTTAAGCTTCTGTTTCAAGTATTATCACATCACATTCCAGCACCGACTTGCCGCACTTTTGCTCCATGAGAATCTGACCGAGAACTGCACCAGCTCGGACCTTATATAGACGATTGCTTGCATATTTGACTATTTCTGTTAATATATTGTAGTTTATAATTTCCCAGGGTTAAAATGATCCTTTTTAATTGGTTTTGAAGTTAACTATTGGGTTTTATTACTTAAATAACATGAGTGAGCTGTATAAATTTAAATACGCAGAACTAACTTATGCATTTGCAGTGGGACTTCCCGACTTATAACCATGGCAGCCCTCTTGAACAATAATGTTTACTTATTCAGATTTACTTAATTCTTAATTAATGCACTTACAAAGTTGAGACTGGAGTCATTTTACGTATAAAAATATTGGTAGCAAAAGTATCAAAACAGATCTCAGAATTATTCAGTAATTTGGTCACAATTGGCACTGAAAGTCATACAGGCTACAGATTTCAATGTCTTAATATCTATTTAACTAGTAGACTTTAGGTTAATTTAAACACTTTGCTGGAATCAGTAAAATTTAGGCTTTCTTTTGGATGCAGTCTTACAGCTGAATTTGATCTATTAGCTCATTCGAAAATTTATTTAATATGTATAGCACAATATACGTCATTGTTCATAACTTTTACTAGGATGCATTTTCAATAAAACTAATTAGCTCATTACTTTCAGAATAGACATTAGAATGTACTGAAATAATAGATTTTACTAGGGGAATTTTATTTAAACTATTTCTGAATTCTGTGCTATGAGGCTGAAGCCCACAGAATCTGTAGTCGGTATCTGGGTAGTGAAAATGAAAAAAAAAAAAATTAAAGGTCATTGCTCAACTAAGTTACTGAAGGAGTGTAAAACCAAAACAGGAGAGCAGTGGGCAACCCTGCTTCATTACACAATGACCTTTCTTTTTTAAAAAAAAGAAAAAGAAAAAGAAAAAAAGGAAAAGCAAAAAGATGTATTTTAGAAATGGGTCTTTTGCTTCATCTATATCTGTAGCTATTTTTGTGAGAGCGTTATATCACTTACTAGGTAGTGAATTAATGAGAAGTTAATGCTTTGGGCTGTTTGAGGATGTGTTCAAGGCAGTTTATGATTTGGGAGGAATGGGGGAGGGGTGACACTTAAGCCGAGCAAGTAAATTTGTGTAAGCATAACTGCTGGGTTATCATCTGACTCATAAAAGCATAGCACCCAATAGAGAGGGCTGTTGCTGTATGTAGGGCGCCAGCCAAAGAGCAGAAAATAATTGAAGTAACTCATTGGTTACATTCATTCTATAGAAAGTATATCAGTGATTTTAGTCTAAATTCACCTAACTTGTGTAGATTATTGAAGAAGAGTTTCATATGTTGCTAAAGAGCTGATTGTGACCGTGAACTTGAAGCCATTAATAACAGTCTCAATAGCAGTAAGATACCCCAATATGTGATGGACTTTCTGTGTTAAGGGAGGAAGCTCAGATTATGGAGTGGAGGCAGTTTTGTTGCAGGAGAGGATGACGGGTGGGAAGACTCAACATAGAAAAATTGCTTTTGGTAGCAGACTGTTGCCCAGATATGAACTGGTGAACTATGTCTCTGAAAAGGAACTATTAACCATGTTTGGGTTCCAGAAATTTAGAGTATATCTGAAAGGCAGAAAATTTATTGTCTTCATATATTATCGTCATGAAAATCATATTCTCTTCTGAGTTACAGTCAATCTCAATTAAAAAAAAAAAAAAAAGTGACAATGAGCTTTGTAAACTACACAGTGTCGGAGCAAACAAAACTGCAGCCAATGACAACAGAACCAAGAATACACTGGATAAAAGGTACAGTGTTCTTTTTCTAATGGACAGCCATGGTAGAAACCTGGCAAGAGCTTTACAAGACAATAACAAAGACTTCCAAGCAATGGGATTATTGAAACCTTGTGCAAGCATGAAAAACTTTACCGATGTTAACCTGCAGGGAAAAATGGAAGACGAAAATGAATATGTTGTGTGCATAATTGGTACTAACGACATCGCAAGAAACGAGGAGCAAAATTGCTTAGCAAGCCTGAAAAACTTCTTAGAAGTTAATAAATCTTGCAACACAATAGTTAACAACACTACCTCGTAGGTATGACCTAATGTATAATTTGTGTGTCAACAAGGAGATTCAAAAAATGAAAATCAAAACAAAATGGTTGTGTGCTTCATTTGGAAAATGTAGAGCAGTTTATATAGGTAAATTGGACAGATGCCTTCATACCAAACATGGGTTGCATTAAAATTTCTAAGGCAAAAAACTTTTGTGTGACAAAATAAGCGAAACTGTTGCAGAAAAAGGTGACTTAAACAAAATTTTAAATATCAGAGGTATTAGGAATGCTTGTTTAGAGTAAATGGTAGCATAGAACAACATCCAAGCAGCCCTGAAAGAGAAAAAAACTGGCTTAGCAGCTGATGGTCTTATGCAAATAATGTAGCTGATACTTCTAGAGCTTAAGCTTAAACAATGCATTAGTGTCTAGTGATAACTGCAGTGAAGCACTTCACATAAGTAGCTGCGCTTTTACAACAACAAAAAATCAACAATACAAACACAATTAATGTCTAACAGTGTTCCACCAATACATTCAGTGTATCTAGAACAAAATGCAGAAGCTTGAAGTCGATTTGCAAACCCTAAATAGCCCTGTTATGTGCATCACTCAGCACTGGTGCAATGAAAGTGAAATTGCCTACGTAACTTTACCCTCTTGTATACTAGCATCTTCTTATTGTATAGTTTCAATTAAAGGGGGAGGGTCATGTATTTATATTAAGAATGAGGTCCAGTATAAGGTAAGAAGTGACATTGTCTCTCTTGGTGAAGAAAAACACTTTGAAGTGTCAGCAATACAGCTATCATCTCAAAATGTTTCCAAAAAACTTGTCATATTGTGTGTATATCATTCTCCTAGTGGTGACTGTGACATATTCTGTGCAAAACTAATGCAGAGTCTAGAACAGGCATCAAACACTAAAAGTAACATCCTGCTATGTGGAAATCTTAACATAAGCACAGCAAAAATAATGTTACTAAAGCTTTTCTGAGTGTTTTATGTAGCTTTGGAATGACATCACAAGTCACCTGTGCA
This sequence comes from Schistocerca cancellata, assembly GCF_023864275.1. NCBI lineage: Eukaryota > Metazoa > Arthropoda > Insecta > Orthoptera > Acrididae > Schistocerca > Schistocerca cancellata. Next base: position 884,076,622 of record NC_064626.1, read on the forward strand.
ACAAGGATAATGATACACTCAGCCTGTACTACTGATCATACAGCCACTGATACTGGCACAGAAAACTGTGACTTATTATTAAAAAATTTGGGGCTTTCACGTCATCTTTGTCAAATTGCACAAATATATGTTCCTATAGGAAAAGCAACCAAGCTACATGCATGCAATAGAATCTACTCCAAATCAGCCATGCAAAATTTTACTGTGCAGTTACATTGCAAAACCTGAGACAACATATATGCACAAACAGATGCCAACAAAAAGTTCTGTCATTTCATGTCATTGTTTAAGTTCAGATTTGAAGAATAATTTCCCAAAGTCATACTTTCTGTTGGACCACAGAGCAAAACAAAATGGATTACCAGTGGGATTACAAAACCTGCCCCTAACCTTCAGACAACTCAGCTCTATAAAGAATACATGCAGTGACTCTGCTTTTATAAGCTATTACAAAAACTATAAAAAATCTACAGAAAGGTACTTCAGGCAACTAAAAAGTCAGCTAACAACAAACTGATAAAAATGCAAATAACAAAAGTAAAGCTGCTTGGACATTAGTTAAATGTGAGACTGGAAATAAAAAAATGGGCACTCAAGCACTAAAATCATGAAATCAAGCAATACACTCAGTGATCGAAAAGAGCTGGCTAACTTCATAATCTCATATTTCACCAGTGTTGCAAAAGGCATGCAGTGCAAATTGCCAAACAGATCTGATATTCAGTGCAAAATTACATAAAAGATTCAATGGTTCTGCTCCCCACTACCGAGAGAGAAGTAAGCAGTACCATAAAACAATTAAAAAACAAATCCTCAAACAGGACTGGACGATGACCCACTTTGTGTGTTAAAAGCGTGCATAGCCAGAATTGAAGCCCCTTTAACTGACATCATTAACCAGTCTTTCAAGACTGTCGGCTTCCCAGACTACCTGAAACTAGCAAAAATCATACCTCTTCACAAAAATTAGTGATGTTGAAAATTTAGAAAATTACAGGCCAATTGCTTTACTTCCAGTATTTTCCAAAATATTGGAGACTTTAATAAAAAATATACTTATGAACTACTTAAATAAATGTAACCTTCTCTGCTCTGCCCTCCCCCCATGAACCATCGACCTTGCCATTGGTGGGGAGGCTTGCGTGTCTCGTCAATACAGATAGCTGTACCATAGGTGCAACTACAATGGAGGGGTACCTGTTGAGAGGTCAGACAAACGTGTAGTTCCTGAAGAGGGGCAGCAGCCTTTTCAGTAGTTGCACGGGCAACAGTCTGGATGATTGACTGATCTGGCCTTGTAACACTAACCAAAATGGCCTTGCTGTGCTGGTACTGAGAACGGCTGAAAGGAAGGGGAAACTATGGCCGTAATTTTTCCCAAGAGCATGCAGCTTTACTGTATGGTTAAATGATGATGATGTCCTCTTGGGTAAAATATTCTGGAGGTTAAATAGTGCCCCATTTGGATCTCCAGGCGGGGACTACTCAAGAGTATGTCGTTATCAGGAGAAAGAAAACTGGCGTTCTACGGATCGGAGCATGGAATGTCAGATCCCTTAATCGGGCAGGTAGGTTAGAAAATTTAAAAAGGGAAATGGATAGGTTAAAGTTAGATATAGTGGGAATTAGTGAAGATCGGTGGCAGGAGGAACAAGACTTCTGGTCAGGTGACTACAGGGTTATAAACACAAAATCAAATAGGGGTAATGCAGAAGTAAGTTTAATAATGAATAGGAAAATAGGAATGCGGGTAAGCTACTACAAACAGCATAGTGAACGCATTATTGTGGCCAAGATAGATATGAAGCCCATGCCTACCACAGTAGTACAAGTTTATATGCCAACTAGCTCTGCAGATGACGTAGAAATTGAAGAAATGTATGATGAAATAAGAGAAATTATCCCGATAGTGAAGGGAGACGAAAATTTAATAGTCATGGGTGACTGGAATTCAGCAGTAGGAAAAGGGAGAGAAGGAAACGTAGTAGTTGAAATATGGATTGGGGGTAAGAAATGAAAGGAGAAGCCACCTGGTAGAATTTTGCACAGAGCATAACTTAATCATAGCTAACACTTGGTTCAAGAATCATAAAAGAAGGTTGTATACATGGAAGAATCTTGGAGATACAAGAAGGTAGATAGATTATATAATGGTAAGACAGAGATTTAGGAATCAGGTTTTAAATTGTAAGACATTTCCAGGGGCAGATGTGGACCCTGACCACAATCTTTTGGTTATGACCTGTAGATTAAAACTGAAAAAACTGGAAAAAGGTGGGAATTTAAGGAGATGGGACCTGGATAAACTGACTAAACCAGAGGTTGTACAGAGTTTCAGGGAGTGCATAAGGGAAAAATTGACAAGATTGAGGGAAAGAAATACAGTAGCAGAAGAATGGGTAGCTCTGAGGGATGAAGTAGTGAAGGCAGTAGAGGATCAAGTAGCTAAAAAGACGAGGGCTAGTAGAAATCCTTGGGTAATAGAAGAAGTATTGAATTTAATTGATAAAAGGAGAAAATATAAAAATGCAGTAAATGAAGCAGGCAAAAAGGAATACAAACGTGTCAAAAATGAGATCGACAGGAAGTGCAAAATGGCTAAGCAGGGATGGCTAAAGGACAAATACACGGATGTAGAGGCTTATCTCACTAGGGGTAAGATAGATAGTGCCTACAGGAAAATTAAAGAGACCTTCGGAGAAAAGAGAACCACTTGTACGAACATCAAAAGCTCCGATAGAAACACATTTCTTGGCAAAGAAGGGAAAGCAGAAAGGTGGAAGGAGTATATAGAGGGTCTATACATGGGTGATGTACTTGAGGACAATATTATGGAAATGGAAGAGGATGTAGATGAAGATGAAATGGGAGATATAATACTGCGTGTAGAGTTTGACAGAGCACTGAAAGACCTGAGTCGAAACAAGGCACCGGGAGTAGACCACATTCCATTAGAACTACTGACAGCCTTGAGAGAGCCAGTCCTGACAAAACTCTACCATATGGTGAGCAAGATGTATGAGACAGGCGAAATACCCTCAGACTTCAAGAAGAATATGATAATTCCAATCCCAAAGAAAGCAGGTGTTGACAGATGTGGAAATTACCGAACTATCAGTTTAATAAGTCACGGCTGCAAAATACTAACACGAATTCTTTACAGAGGAATGGAAAAACTAGTAGAAGCCCACCTCGGGGAAGATCAGTTTGGATTCTGTAGAAATATGGAAACACGTGAGGCAATACTGACCCTATGACTTATCTTAGAAAAAAGATTAAGGAAAGGCAACCCTACGTTGCTAGCATTTGTAGACTTAGAGAAAGCTTTTGACAATGTTGACTGGAATACTCTCTTTCAAATTCTGAAGGTGGCAGGGGTAAAATACAGGGAGCGAAAGGCTATTTACATTTTGTAAAAAATACCAGATGGCAGTTATAACAGTCGAGGGGCATGAAAAGGAAGCAGTGGTTGCTAAGGGAGTGAACAGGGTTGTAGTCTCTCCCCAGTGTTATTCAATCTGTATATTGAGCAAGCAGTGAAGGAAACAAAAGAAAAATTCGGGGTAGGTATTAAAATCCATGGAGAAGAAATAAAAACTTTGAGGTTTGCCGATGACATTGTAATTCTGTCAGAGACAGCAAAGGACTTGGAAGAGCAGTTGAATGGAATGGATAGTGTCTTTAAAGGAGGGTATAAGATGAACATCAATAAAAGCAAAACGAGGATAATAGAATGTAGTCAAATTAAGTTGGGCGATGCTGAGGGAATTAGATTACGAAATGAGACATTTAAAGTAGTAAAGGAGTTTTGCTATTTGGGGAGCAAAATAACTGATGATGGTTGAAGTAGAGAAGATATAAAATGTAGACTGGCAATGGCAAGGAAAGCATTTCTGAAGAAGAGAAATTTGTTAACATTGAGTATAGATTTAAGTGTCAGGAAGTCATTTCTGCAAGTATTTGTACGGAGTGTAGCCATGTATGGAAGTGGAACATGGACGATAAATAGTTTGGACAAGAAGAGAATAGAAGCTTTCGAAATGTGGTGCTACAGAAGAATGCTGAAGATTAGATGGGTAGATCACATAACTAATGAGGAAGTATTGAATAGGAATGGGGAGAAGAGAAGTTTGTGGCACAACTTGACTAGAAGAAGGGATCGATTGGTAGAACATGTGTTGAGGCATCAAGGGATCACCAATTTAGTATTTGAGGGCAGCTTGGAGGGTAAAAATCATAGAGGGAGACCAAGAGATGAATACAGTAAGCGGATTCAGAAGGATGTAGGTTGCGGTATGTACTGGGAGATGAAGAAGCTTGCACAGGAAAGAGTGGCATGGAGAGCTGCATCAAACCAGTCTCAGGACTGAAGACCACAACAACAACAACAACCTTCTCTGCAAGGAACTGCATGGCTTCAGACAGGGCAGAAGCACTGAAACTGCAATAGCTCAGTTTACAAAAATTGTTCTTGAATCACTAGACAAGGATTGTTATGTAACTGGAATTTTCCTAGATCTATCAAAGGCCTTCAATACCATTGATCACGACATTCATCTACACAGTCTCTGGGAATTAGGGGAGTGCTAAATAAATGGTCCACTTGTACTTAAATAACACAGTGCAGAGAGTAGAAATTTCACATAACACATCCAACTATGTGGTAAATCACCTATCTGACGCACAGTATGTTAATATAGGAGTCCCATAAGGAAGTGTTCTGCGCCCAATATTGTTCTTAATTTATATTAATGATTTCCCACAATGTGTGGAGCATGGAGAAAAATTACTTTTGCTGATGACAGAAATATACTGATTACCAGCAAGACACCTGACCTGCTATTGGAAAAAGCCAATGAAGCACTCTACAGAGAACGGAGTAACTCTCAACATTAAAAAAACAAACAGCATATACTTTAGAATAAACAGGAAGCACAAGTCCACACATTTAAAACAACATGACAGTTGAATAACAGATGTAACAAACACTAAATTCCTAGGACTGCACAACAACAGCCAACTAAAATGGAATTAACATGTCACGATTATCTCAAAAAGGATCTCCACAGCATGCTATGCACTTAAAGTTCTTGCATCAGTATGCAGTGGCATCTATGTAAGGTCAGCTTACTTTGGTTATGTGGATGCCATCCTTAGGTATGGAATAATCTTTTGGGGAAATGGTACCCAGAATCTAAAAGCAGTTTTCAGATTCCAAAAGAGAGCTATAACAATAACTGCAAAGAACCGCATGAAAACCTGGGCATTCTGACTGTTCCTTGTGAATTTCTTTTTCGGACCATAATGTATAACAGAAAAAAATCTTGACAATTATAGCTTGAATAACATTTTTCATGATCATAACACAAGGCTGAGTCATTGCCTCCAGCTCAGAACTGTCTTGATTATCGAGTTGTGATAATCTATAATAAGCTTCCACAGAATATAAAAGAAATTAGCAGTATGTATTCTTTAAAAGAAAATTTTTTTTTTCAATTTGGACGGATATCTTAAATGAAACCCAAAGAATTGTTAGGAACACCTAGCATATGTTATACCTGACATATTGTTTTCATTCATGTCTTATGTATTTATGCCTATGTATTTATGTATGCTAGTTCCATATCAAAACACACACACACACACACATATATATATATATATATATATATATATATATATATATATATATATATATATATACACTTAAAAACAAAGATGATGCGACTTACCAAATGAAAGTGCTGGCAGGTCAACAGACACACAAACGAACACAAACATACACACAAAATTCAAGCTTTCGCAACAAACTGTTGCCTCATCAGGAAAGAGGGAAGGAGAGGGAAAGACGAAAGGATGTGGCTTTTAAGGGAGAGGGTAAGGAGTCATTCCAGTCCCGGGAGCGGAAAGACTTACCTTAGGGGGAAAAAATGACGGGTATACACTCGCATACACACACATATCCATCCACACATATACAGACACAAGCAGACATATTTAAAGACCCAGGTGAGGTATGAGTGGCGGCAACTTGAAATTAGCGGAGATTGAGGCCTGGTGGATAACGGGAAGAGAGGATATATTGAAGAGCAAGTTCCCATCTCCGGAGTTCGGGTAGGTTGGTGTTAGTAGGAAGTATCCAGATAACCCGGACAGTGTAACACTGTGCCAAGATGTGCTGGTCGTGCACCAAGGCATGTTTAGCCACAGGGTGATCCTCATTGCCAACAAACACTGTCTGCCTGTGTCCATTCATGCGAATGGACAGTTTGTTGCTGGTCATTCCCACATAGAATGCATCACAGTGTAGGCAGGTCAGTTGGTAGATCACGTGGGTGCTTTCACACATGGCTCTGCCTTTGATTGTGTACACCTTCCGGGTTACAGGACTGGAGTAGGTGGTGGTGGGAGGGTGCATGGGACAGGTTTTATACCGGGGGCGGTTACAAGGGTAGGAGCCAGAGGGTAGGGAAGGTGGTTTGGGGATTTCATAGGGATGAACTAAGAGGTTATGAAGGTTAGGTGGACGGCGGAAAGACACTCTTGGTGGAGTGGGGAGGATTTCATGAGGATGGATCTCATTTCAGGGCAGGATTTGAGGAAGTCGTATCCCTGCTGGAGAGCCACATTCAGAATCTGATCCAGTCCCGGAAAGTATCCTGTCACAAGTGGGGCACTTTTGTGGTTCTTCTGTGGGAGGTTCTGGGTTTGAGAGGATGGAGAAGTGGCTCTGGTTATTTGCTTCTGTACCAGGTCGGGAGAGTAGTTGCGGGATGCGAAAGCTGTTGTCAGGTTGTTGGTGTAATGCTTCAGGGATTCCGGACTGGAGCAGATTCGTTTGCCACGAAGACCTAGGCTGTAGGGAAGGGACCGTTTGATGTGGAATGGGTGGCAGCTGTCGTAATTGAGGTACTGTTGCTTGTTGGTGGGTTTGATGTGGACGGACGTGTGAAGCTGGCCATTGGACAGGTGAAGGTCAACATCAAGGAAAGTGGCATGGGATTTGGAGTAGGACCAGGTGAATCTGATGGAACCAAAGGAGTTGAGGTTGGAGAGGAAATTCTGGAGTTCTTCTTCACTGTGAGTCCAGATCATGAAGATGTCATCAATAAATCTGTACCAAACTTTGGGTTGGCAGGCCTGGGTAACCAAGAAGGCTTCCTCTAAGCGGCCCATGAATAGGTTGGCATACGAGGGGGCCATCCTGGTACCCATGGCTGTTCCCTTTAATTGTTGGTATGTCTGGTTTTCAAAAGTCAAGAAGTTGTGGGTCAGGATGAAGCTGGCTAAGGTAATGAGGAAAGAGGTTTTAGGTAGGGTGGCAGGTGATCGGCGTGAAAGGAAGTGCTCCATCACAGCGAGGCCCTGGACGTGCGGGATATTTGTGTATAAGGAAGTGGCATCAATGGTTACAAGGATGGTTTCTGGGGGTAACGGATTGGGTAGGGATTCCAGGCGTTCGAGAAAGTGGTTGGTGTCTTTGATGAAGGATGGGAGACTGCATGTAATGGGTTGAAGGTGTTGATCTACGTAGGCAGAGATACGTTCTGTAACCAGCTACAATGGGGCGGCCGGGATGATTGGGTTTGTGAATTTTAGGAAGAAGGTAGAAGGTAGGGATGCGGGGTGTCGTTGGGGTCAGGAGGTTGATGGAGTCAGGTGAAAGGTTTTGTAGGGGGCCTAAGGTTCTGAGGATTCCTTGAGCTCTTCCTGGACATCAGGAATGGGATTACCTTGGCAAACTTTGTATGTGGTGTTGTCTGAAAGCTGACACAGTCCCTCAGCCACATACTCCCGACGATCAAGTACGACGGTCGTGGAACTCTTGTCCGCCGGAAGAATGACGATGGACCGGTCAGCCTTCAGATCACGGATAGCCTGGGCTTCAGCAGTGGTGATGTTGGGAGTAGGATTAAGGTTTTTTAAGAAGGATTGAGAGGCAAGGCTGGAAGTCAGAAATTCCTGGAAGGTTTGGAGAGGGTGATTTTGAGGAAGAGGAGGTGGGTCCCGCTGTGACGGAGGACACAACTGTTCCAGGCAGGGTTCAATTTGGATAGTGTCTTGGAGAGTTGGATCATTGCTTCGTCAGGAAAGAGGGAAGGAGAGGGAAAGACGAAAGGATCTGGGTTTTAAGGGGCAGGGTAAGGAGTCATTCCAATCCTGGGAGCGGAAAGACTTACCTTAGGGTGAAAAAAGTCTGCTTGTGTCTGTATATGTGTGGATGGATATGTGTGTGTATGCGAGTGTATACCCGTTCTTTTTTCCCCCTAAGGTAAGTCTTTCCGCTCCCGGGACTGGAATGACTCCTTACCCTCTCCCTTAAAACCCACATCCTTTCGTCTTTCCCTCTCCTTCCCTCTTTCCTGATGAGGCAACAGTTTGTTGCGAAAGCTTGAATTTTGTGTGTATGTTTGTGTTCGTTTGTGTGTCTGTCGACCTGCCAGCACTTTCATTTGGTAAGTCACATCATCTTTGTTTATATATATATATATATATATATATATATATATATATATATATATATATATGTATATAAACAAAGGTGATGAGACTTACCAAACAAAAGCGCTGGCAGGTCGATAGACACACAAACATACACACAAAATTCAAGCTTTCGCAAAAAACGGTTGCTTCGTCAGGAAAGAGGGAAGGAGAGGGAAAGACGAAAGGATGTGGGTTTTAAGGGAGAGGGTAAGGAGTCATTCCAATCCTGGGAGCGGAAAGACTTACCTTAGGGTGAAAAAAGGACAGGTATACACTCACACACACACACATATCCATCTGCATATAAACAGACACAAGCAGACATTTGTAAAGGCAAAGAGTTTGGGCAGAGATGTCAGTCGAGGCGGAAGTACAGAGGCGAAGATGTTGTTGCAAGACAGGTGAGGTATGAGCGGCGGCAAATTGAAATTAGGAATTAGCAGAGATTGAGGCCTGGCAGATAGCAAGAAGAGAGGATACACTGAAGGGCAAGTTCCCATCTCCAGAGTTCTGACAGGTTGGTGTTAGTGGGAAGAATCCAGATAACCCGAATGGTGTAACACTGTGCCAAGATGTGCTGGCCGTGCACCAAGGCATGTTTAGCCACAGGGTGATCCTCATTGCCAACAAACACTGTCTGCCTGTGTCCATTCATGCGAATGGACAGTTTGTTGCTGGTCATTCCCACATAGAACGCTTCACAGTGTAGGCAGGTCACTTGGTAAATCACGTGGGTGCTTTCACACGTGGCTCTGCCTTTGATCGTGTACGCCTTCCGGGTTACAGGACTGGAGTAGGTGGTGGTGGGAGGGTGCATCGGACAGGTTTTACTCCGGGGGCGGTTACAAGGGTAGGAGCCAGAGAGTAGGGCAGGTGGTTTGGGGATTTCATAGGGATGAACTAAGAGGTTATGAAGGTTAGGTGGACGGCGGAAAGACACTCTTGGTGGAGTGGGGAGGATTTCATGAAGGATGGATCTCATTTCAGGGCAGGATTTGAGGAAGTCGTATCCCTGCTGGAGAGCCACATTCAGAGTCTGATCCAGTCCTGGAAAGTATCCTGTCACAAGTGGGGCACTTTTGGGGTTCTTCTGTATGATGTTCTGGGTTTGAGGAGATGAGGAAGTGGCTCTGGTTATTTGCTTCTGTACCAGGTCGGGAGGGTAGTTGCGGGATGCGAAAGCTGTTTTCAGGTTGTTGGTGTAATGGTTCAAGGATTCTGGACTGGAGCAGATTCATTTGCCATGAAGACCTAGGCTGTAGGGAAGGGACGGTTTGACGTGGAATGGATGGCAGCTGTCATAATGGAGGTACTGTTGCTTGTTGGTGGGTTTGATGTGGACGGACGTGTGAAGCTGGCCATTGGACAGGTGGAGGTCAATGTCAAGGAAAGTGGCATGGGATTTAGAGTAGGACCAGGTGAATCTGATGGAACCAAAGGAGTTGAGGTTGGAGAGGAAATTCTGGAGTTCTTCTTCACTGTGAGTCCAGATCATGAAGATGTCATCAATAAATCTGTACCAAACTTTGGGTTGGCAGGCCTGGGTAACCAAGAAGGCTTCCTCTAAGTGACCCATGAATAGGTTGGCGTATGAGGGGGCCATCCTGGTACCCATGGCTGTTCCCTTTAATTGTTGGTATGTCTGGTCTTCGAATGAGAAGAAGTTGTGGGTCAGGATGAAGCTGGCTAAGGTAATGAGGAAAGAGGTTTTAGGTAGGGTGGCAGGTGATCGGCGTGAAAGGAAGTGCTCCATTGCAGTGAGGCCCTGGACATGCGGGATATTTGTGTATAAGGAAGTGGCATCAATGGTTACAAGGATGGTTTCCGGGGGTAACAGACTGGGTAGGGATTCCAGGCGTTCGAGAAAGTCGTTGGTGTCTTTGATGAAGGATGGGGGACTGCATGTAATGGGTTGAAGGTGTTGATCTACGTAGGCGGAGATGCGTTCTGTGGGGGCTTGGTAACCAGCTAGAATGGGACGGCCGGGATGATTGGGTTTGTGAATTTTAGGAAGAAGGTAGAAGGTAGGGGTGCGGGGTGTTGGTTGGGTCAGGAGATCGATGGAGTCAGGTGAAAGATTTTGTAGGGGGCCTAAGGTTCTGAGGATTCTTTGAAGCTCTGCCTGAACATCAGGAATGGGATTACCTTGGCAAACTTTGTAAGTAGTGTTGTCTGAAAGCTGACACAGTCCCTCAGCCACATACTCCCGACGATCAAGTACCACGGTCATGGAACCCTTGTCCGCCAGAAGAATGACGATGGATCGGTCAGCCTTCAGATCACGGATAGCCTGGCCTTCAGCAGTGGTGATGTTGGGAGTAGGATTAAGGTTTTTTAAGAAGGATTGCGAGGCAAGGCTGGAAGTAAGAAATTCCGGGAAGGTTTGGAGAGGGTGATTTTGAGGAAGAGGAGGTGGGTCCCGCTGTGACGGAGGACACAACTGTTCCAGGCAGGGTTAAATTTGGATAGTGTCTTGAGGAGTTGGATCATTAGGAGTAGGATTAGGATCATTTTTCTTCGTGGCAAAGTGATATTTCCAGCAGAGAGTACGGGTGTAGGACAGTAAATCTTTGACGAGGGCTGTTTGGTTGAATCTGGGAGTGGGGCTGAAGGTGAGGCCTTTGGATAGGATAGAGGTTTCGGATTGGGAGAGAGGTTGGAGGAAAGGTTAACTACTGAATTGGGGTGTTGTCGTTCCAGATTGTGTTGATTGGAATTTTGAGTTTTTGGAGGGAGTGGAGCTGGAAGTGGGAGATTGAGTAGTTGGGAGAGAATGGGTTTGTGTGCAATGAGAGGAGGTTGAGGTTTGCTGGAAAGGCTGTGAAGGGTGAGTGAGTTGCATTCTGGAGGTGGGAAACCAGGAGATTGGATAGTTTTTTAAGGTGGAGGGTGGCATGCTGTTCTAATTTGTGGTTGGCCTGAAGGAGGATGCTACGTCTTTGCCTCTGTACTTCCGCCTCGACTGACATCTCTGCCCAAACTCTTTGCCTTTACAAATGTCTGCTTGTGTCTGTGTCTATTCGGATGGATATGTGTGTGTGTGCGAGTGTATACCTGTCCCTTTTTCTCCCTAAGGTAAGTCTTTCCGCTCCCGGGATTGGAATGACTCCTTCCCCTCTCCCTTAAAACCCACATCCTTTCGTCTTTCCCTCTCCTTCCCTCTTTCCTGATGAAGGAACTGTTTGTTGCAAAAGCTCGAATTTTGTGTGTATGTTTGTGTTTGTCATAATAGAGGTACTGTTGCTTGTTGGTGGGTTTGATGTGGACGGACGTGTGAAGCTGGCCATAGGACAGGTGGCGGTCAATGTCAAGGAAAGTGGCATGGGATTTAGAGTAGGACCAGGTGAATCTGATGGAACTAAAGGAGTTGAGGTTGGAGAGGAAATAAATATATATATAGGACGTCAAACGGGCCGACTTGGAGCAGGTGAGTCACCACAGGACATTTTAATTTCTACTGTCTACTTTTACAAATAAATTCATAAAACTTTGTCACCATGACCAGGAAGGATTGAGGACTCACACTAATCGCAGTGGAAGTTCAAAAGCGTAGCAAATCACCTTTTTTTACATGTGAAAGTTCATCATTACTGGCTGCATTTGTTGCTATAGGTACACTTTTCTTCCTAAGTAAGAGAGATTCTTCGATGAATTTTTCATAGCAGTAGTTACAGGTGTATGAAACTCTAAAATTATCCAAGTCTATTAAAAAACTCTAGAAAAAATTCAGATAATTAACTACAAAACTTGAGTTTTTTCTAAACATGAAGTTTAAAATGTAACAGTTCATTCATTTTTTCATAAATTAAATAACTTCTAGAGTTTCATACACCTGTAACTATGGTTTGTATGCTTGCAAAAAGTCACTGAAGAATCTCTCTTACTTAGAAAGAAAAGTGTACCTGTAACAACAAGTGCAGCTAGTAGCAAGTGAAAAAATGATGAAATTTCACATGTAAAAAAAAAAGTGTTTTGTTACGTTTTTGAGCTTCCACTGCTATGAGTATGAATCCTGAATCCTTCCTGATCATGCTGTTCAAATTTTATGAATTTACTTGTAAAAGTATAGACAGTGGAAATTAAAATGTCCTGTGGTACCTCTCCTGCTCCAAGTCGGCCCGTTTGTCGTCCTACCCCCCTTAAGTATGTTAGTTCTACATCAAAATGCCTATGCTTATTAAACAATGTAAATTGCATTTGTTAAGAAAAGATTTAGTCTTCATACCATAATTTGTATATTCACTGACGACATCCATACAATGTACAGTATATTGTCTAAGGATGGATAAATAAATAAACATATCACAAGGCTTTAAGTTAATTGCAGCGGAACCATGTTCTTACAGCAGTTTAATTATGATACAAAATATATTAATGGAACAAATAATAATGTAGCTGATGCTTTGTCAAGGATACCCTTTCAGTTCGGGATGAATGTGAAGGAAATGTGGACTATAATTCTGGATATTGTACATGAAAAGTGGAGGGAGGGGAGGGGGAGACAAAAGGAGGTCAAATCAAGCTACAAGGACATGAGGAAACAATAGAATGGAGACTAGACATTGAAATTCATTGAAGTCAACTTAGAGTAAAAAAAATAATGTGAAAAAAAACTGAGAAATATTGTAAAATTTATAATGGGATTCTACTTATACACAGATCATAAGACAAAGAGAAGTGGAGAGTACATGTCCAAGGTGAGCATGTGGATTTTTTAATTGTGTTTTATTCAGCTCATGATGCACAGTTGCAATCCATTTGATTTGCATACTGGAGACATCTCAGAATTTATAATATTGTTACAATGATTTTTACATTAATGAATAATAGCACTACAATAAATAATAACATGCTATAAGGATATTTCTTGGAATATGTAACACATTGTATCCAGCTAAGATTTCCAGTTTGTCCTGCATGAATTCATCCACTGAGTAATAACACTTCAGTATCAGTACCTCATATAGCTTCTTTTAAGTGAACCTAAATTCATCTGCATTAACTTGCTCCCTTTTAATTTATTACAAATTTTAATTCCCCTGTACTGAGGTCCCTCAGCATATGGCCTGAGGTGGTGGGGGGGAGCATAAAAGTTTCTTTGTTTCTAGTATTATGTGAATGGACAAAATAGTTTTCCTCAAATAATACATGTCCAGTGTACAAAAATATAATAATATCATATATGTATAAGGATGATAGAGTTTTCTAAATAATGATCAATGTGGTTCTTTGTGATTTTCAGTGCACATGTTTTGAATGATTTCTTTTTTCTGTATTTCTAGTATCTGTACTATGTTTGTTGAGTTACCCCAAAAAACAATACCATACCTAATAATGGATTTGAAGTAGCTTGTATATGCTACTTTTCATGTGTCTCACAGAGTCAACTTCTACTATATCTTGGTTATTGTGTACAATCTTAAACTGCTCACATTTGGACTGTTTGGTTTTGAACTGCATCATCTGAGTCTTAGATAGACTCAACTGATTTAGGTGGAATCAAGTTTCTAAGGTGCTGATCACAGATTTGGAAATTTTTTTCGAATCCTGATCTTCAACTAAGACAGAAGTATCATCTGTGAACAGAACTGATGAGGAGATGATATTTAATGGTAAGTCATTAACATAGAAGAGAAATAGGATTGGGCCTAATATGGATCCTTGTGGAACACCCTGAGATATTTTTTCCAGTCAGAAAAATAGTATGTGCCATTTGAAGAGATGCTATCTCTTTGCTTTCTGTTTTATAAGCAGGATTTAAGCCATTGTAGGGCGTTCTTTAAACACAAACTTCACTGAACTACGCAAATTAATTATGTATGGTTTTAAAAATTTAAATATAACACAGTTACTTTCAACAACTGTTAATTCAGTAGTGGAGGAGAATAATTATAAAGCAAAGTCTTCACTCTATTTTAGGGTTAATCAGGAAATACTCCAGTTTTGCTAAACTGATTGGAAGTAGCTTGTCTACAAGCCTAAATCAGGTGCCTAGCAACAGCATCTCACAGTATATTATCTCTCAGTAGTACTCTAGATCTGCCATATCGTTTAGACCCATCCTTGGAAACGATTTCATGCTACTCATATTAGTATTCTACAAAAGTACAGTTACTGGAGACCAATATAGTCAGTGGTTGGAACTGACTACATTCGTGTGATAGCAGCCTCAATGTTCTGCTTCCACCCATCCCACTGAACTGTTAAATAAGGCCTTTTACTGTTATCTCTTATGAAATTCACAAATGATAGATCACATTTGTGACAAACAGTTCTAAGATTTACTCATACTCAGTTCACACTGACTTCTCCTTCTACATAAGCAGTATTGCATAATAACTTGTTTATTAGATTTTTTTTACTCTGTGAGTACCATTACAAGAGCATATTTTGCCACTGTATTTTGAATCGAGAAATTTTGAAGAGAGGGTGCTTGTTTACAACTTCTGCACATACCAGTGCATGCAATGTACAGGTAGGGATCTCGTCTTCAATTATGGCAAGATTAGACTGCTGCAGGGTGAATATCTTTAGTCATTCAGTTTGTTGTGAACCACTCTTATCACAAGCGCATTTTTCTTTCTATGACCACATATAGTAATAAAGTGTGTGTTAATATAGAATTTACTGGTGTTCTGCTTCTTCCTGCCAGTATTCCATGCTGGAAGCCACACATTGGTGACCTCACAATGAACAGTAGCAGCTACTTCAACATAATAAGTGTACTTTGTCAAACTGTGTTTACTTTGACAATGGAGCCATCCCATAATTGCTGCCTTAACAAACAACTTGGTCCAGATAGTACTTTCCATGGTCATTTGTGCAATGTTTTCTATTACCCTAATCAGACTATATTATGAGTGAAAGATGAAAGTAACATGCTGCTGTGTAATACCATTGGCTACAACAATTTATGAACGTGTCCATGAATAATGTGTAACAACCTTCAACCTCCTTTGTGATTTCACTGAAGAGTTCAATCTCTCCTCACAAGACACCAGCTACTTCATGTCTACACAGCATCACCTTATGGGATTTTACTGGTCTATCTGTATTAGGCATGACTCTGCCGAATCCATTCATAACCTCATGTGGGGTCAAGCCAGCTGGACCACACAAGAACATTCTCTGGTTGCCACCCACACTGCATGTGATCCAAGGGATCTCATTTTCCCTTGTCTTTGAACCACACACCCCACTTGTTCTTGAACCACACACCTCAGCAGATCAATATCAAAATTTTTATGAAGCATTGTGATGACGTTCCCTGCTTTCTTTATTTCTTCATTTGTTTGTCCTCGGTGTTGACGTGCAGCCCCCAATAATACACAGTTCTATTGCCAATGCATTAGTGTTTAACTTTTGATAACCCTCATTAATAGACTGCAGGCAAACATCCACATACTGCTACATTGGTTTACTGTTGAACATCTAGGAGCAGTAAAAAACTATAAGCACATAATTCACAGTTCTTTCAGAATAATCAGGTATGTATGGAACAGACACTGTCATTGTTTTAACACACGACCTAATTGTGTAACACTTACACTGTTAAGCTGATGCATTGCTGTCATTCTAACCAACACAGGTTCCTCCTCTGAAACTTGGCCTTGGACTGACTGTCTCGTGACCAAAACTCGTACCCTTATGTATCATCACAATAATAGGTGCAAAAACTACACACTGTTTGAAGTTAAATTTACATAAATTACAATTAAAACTTAACTCATTAAATTAACTGGATACATATGAAAATCCCCATACAAAAAATTTACGTACAATGCATTGTACAATGTCACAAAAGATCCACAAGTTATACTTCGAAACCAAAATTATGCAGCTTCATCATAAGTGACATCCTTTTTTGTTAAGTGAAGATTACATTTTAAAATATATATCACTTGATAGAAGTCCTTTCTTGCTTCAAATAATAAATCCTCATATGTTGTACAAAAATAATTTACACTGTGCATTGCAGTTCACCTGTTAGAAAATTTCACTTGCTCCATGTTTAGTATTTTCCGCAAGCACTTTCACTTTTTCAATGAGCTTCTTCACACTGTCTCACCAAGCTGTCCACACTCTCAACAGGTCCAAGTGGCAGTTATCAAGGAAATGCACTGCTATCAGTTCTCTTGGAGGTGGTTCTCCTCCGCCACAGTACATTAAAAATTAGAAAAAATACCCTGCTTTAGTACACTTACTTTTACTTCTAACTTAAGTGTAAGACAAAAATGTTTCACACTAAAATTGATCATCATTACTTCAGAAATATATATGTTACATAGTTCTCATAACATTACAATATTAGCAGTAAAATTGACTACAGTACGCAAGGTGTGGACTAGAACAAATTTAAAATCAAGTACACATTACACTACCAAACATTACTCTAAGTCATAACTCTGTCAGAAACTGGTTAAACTTGAAAGATTTGGTTTTTTTTTCGTTTGCAAAAATAGCAAAACTCAAGGTGTGCAGTAGCATAGATTTACTAATCATTGTGTTATGAAAAAAGAATAGAGTCACCATTACATAACTTAATTACTACCCAAATCGAAATTATGGGGATGGAAGTTGTACCAAATCATTGCCCCACTTCTCTACTCAACTCCAAGCACTACTCTCATTCAAACAGAAAATTAAATTCTCACAAAATGTTACCAAATAGTTGACCTGTCAGAATATTTACATCAGTCTAGTACCACAGTTATCAGTTAATCAACAAAATTAATTTTCATTGTTTCAGCATTACCACTTTAAGCTCATAATTCTTCAGAACACAAATAAAAGTTTTCAGATACTCTATAGGTCCAATAATGCAGCATTATATGACTTGTAAATATTGCTCTTAGTGTTAATGTCTCATTCCAGCTGCAGGGTCACGGATTGCACAATATAAATAATACTCAATTTAGCCTAGTTTGCAATTAGATCCTCAATACAATAACATCACATTTGTTTGTACACCATCATCTTTTTCATTACCCAAGAATATCTGGCAACTCGATTATTTTACTTACATTTCTTACCTTGTTAACTAGTGGAGTACATTCTCAAAAAATATCCTTACTGCTAAGACAGGCTCCCTAACCATTAAGACCTTAAGATTATTCATTATTTCATTGTTGTTTCCTTATTGCTTCATTATCTAATAAATAAACACCGGCCGGCCGGAGTGGCCGTGCGGTTCTAGGCACTACAATCTGGAACCGAGCGACTGCTACGGTCGCAGGTTCGAATCCTGCCTCGGGCATGGATGTGTGTGATGTCCTTAAGTTAGTTAGGTTTAATTAGTTCTAAGTTCTAGGAGACTGATGACCTCAGAAGTTAAGTTGCATAGTGCTCAGAGCCATATTTAAATAAACACCTGCTCTGCTTATCTAATGCAAAATTGATTCTACAGAAAAAACACTCCACAGTAACAGATCCTTATGCTAAGGCAAACTTATTTATTTATTTATTGGTCCAAGAATCAGTGTCATACATTGTTTGTACGTGTGATATAGGACAGTGGTAAACCTAGTTAGTTTACAATACAGTAGTCATTTTGACTACATTGTTGACATAATAAAAAGACATAATAATGTAGGTTGGTGTACTACATTGCTTCTATATGTGATAACAGCAGTTATTAAGTGAGATGACATGATAAGCACAATGTAAACTATATTATGAATTGACAATTAGTGAAATTTGGTAAATGAAGTTTACTTATTATGATGTTCCATAAACTCAGACTCAGGCTCTTCTTAGTGTCCAGATAAAATTATTACTTAAGAAAACTATTATCTCACTGTAGTGAATCAAATTTCTTGATTTTACAGCCTGAAGGGCAATATGCGTATAAATCTTGCTTATACTTTTTGCATGTTACATGGTTAAAATTGTAATTCCTTAATGTTAGAAAAGGCTGTGACATAACACACTACTATACGTACATATTTATCTCTATATACAGATTGCATTGAACACAAACATATCTATTATACTGCAATTAATATTAATATCTAGAATTTAAGATGGTTTATACTGCATATTGCTGCTGTTGCTGCACGCATGAGCTGATTACTTCAGATGTTAATTATCCTCCACATAGGCTGACACCTTTCATTTTCTGTTTACCTTACCTCTTTGTTTGGCATAAATTCTTTAACCACAGTACCAATTTACTTTCTTTCATCCTCTTATGACTGCATTACTTATAACTAACACAGCATATTATATACATACAACACTGGAGAAACTTTTCTAACATATCCACATACTAAAGCATCCTATGGTACAAAATTACATGAAAGTCGAAGATAGAATGGTTCTGATTTACTTATGAACTACAGGTAGGATAGCAGAAGAGTTTGACTGCCTCAGGAAA
This sequence comes from Schistocerca cancellata, assembly GCF_023864275.1. Classification (NCBI taxonomy): domain Eukaryota; kingdom Metazoa; phylum Arthropoda; class Insecta; order Orthoptera; family Acrididae; genus Schistocerca; species Schistocerca cancellata. The sequence continues at coordinate 884,095,481 of NC_064626.1, forward strand.
CATGAAAAATGAGACAGACTGCTGGGGTAAGCATTATTGCCACATAATGATTCCAACACAGAATTTTGGACCCCCTACTTGCTAATTGTGCAATAAATTAGTCCCAGTTATTTCATCAATGTTGAGATTTTGAATTGTCAACAAATTGCACTCCAACTGCTGTCCTGCCAATTTCATAGTCAATAGTACCTTTTGATTTACACTCTTTGATAGGTTACCAGTAGCACCGATAATTTTTATTCCAGAAACATGCATCACTACTATACCCTCTACGTTCTTAATACATTCAAAAAATGCCAGTCAATTGCCATTCAAATCACAACCACTGTCCAGTAAACACTTAACATGTATATATATCTTGTACCCTTGCTGTTATTACAGGGTGCCACACTTCCTTTAACTTACCATATAATCTTCTTCATGCAACAAGTGCTCATTAATCCTTTCCCTGGAAAAAACTATCATCCTGCTTACCAAACTGATTATCAGACACAGTCAAATGATAGATAGTATGGTCCTCTTCCTCATTACCCCTCTCAAACTCTAACTCTTCATTAGGTTTAATATTGTCCTCCTTTACTCTCTCTTTACTTACCACATGGCCATCATTGTCTATTATAAATTCAAATACCTCATCCTCATCACTACTGGATTCATCATTGCTATTATCATTACAACTACAGTCAGAATCTGACCCACTGTCACTTACGCTATGATTTAGATTTTGTACCTCTGGCGCTTTTTTCTCTATTTCAGTCGATTTTGAATTTACATTTTCATTTACCTTTACCAGTTTTTCCTCTACCACTACTGCACACTTGGTTTCTACCTCAGTTTCTGAATCATTTTTAATCTGATTGATTTGGTTCTCAAGTTTAACCCTATTTTCAGCACATTGTTTCTCTGAAATCTCCACCTTCCTATTATTGTCATCACAAAGCTTCTTTCTCTCTTCCACACATTTACAACTCAATGTTAATTTCTCATTAGTGTTATTGTTTCATCACAATCTTTAACTACCACTTCAACCTTCTTATTTAATTCTAAAAGATTAGAGCTGACTACCTTAATCTCCTTTTTAATTTCTTTCTTCAGTTCAATCTTTAAATTAACCATGTCAATACTAATGCTATCAGTTTTCTTTTCCACCCTACTATTGTCTTCTTTCATGCTACTTTCCATCCTATTCATGTGTTCTTTTGTACTGGTATTACTCAGGTGCATGGCAGAGAATGCATCTCATTGTACCAGTTACTAGGATTTCTTCCTTTTCCATTCACGTGTGGAGCACGGGAAGAATGATTGTTTGAATGCCTCTGTGTGTTCTAACAACCCTACCACAACTAAGGTCAAAAATTAATTATGATTGTAGTGTTGCTCACGCTGATAAATATTGCATTTTTTGGCAACAACAAAGTTATATTATGTGGCAGGTGTCATTAGAGCACAGTTAATAAAGTCATTTCTTGAAATAATGGATAAACTAGGCACTCATCTTTTTGTGTTTCCCATGCTGGTCTCATTGTGAACTCATGGCTCAATCATCGAAAATCTAGGTAGTGATGATTCCAAGCTCGGATTCAAGGAGACCTAGGTGTTATTCTACGATATTCAAAATTTTTATAGATGTGTTTCATAAACCATTCCTGAAGATGAAACTTTTGCAAGTTAGGACAATGGTGATGCAAAAAAGTAATCAGCACTCGGAATTTAAGTTACACTTCTTTTTTTTATTACTTTTGTTGCAATATCACGTAACTTGTTCCAAAAAATCACTTCACAATATAAAACATACTTGAAAATATCTTCCTCACTGTTAAAGTTCACATTTCATAAACTGACTACAATTTGTGTTTTTTTAACATGACGAGCAAAGCTTGACTCTCTAATAACCGCTTACACACCCAAAAAATAGAGTTACAAGTACGTCAAAGATCATAGTGACAAAAGAAAGAATACACATAAGAATAATATCATTGCAATATATACATACTGATATATCGAAGTACCTCTACATTAATGAAATCAAATCTGAATGTTGTCACAGAAATATGTTAACTATTTTACAGAAACACAGTAGAATATCGCTGGTATCGAGAGGTTGAGGTGAGCTGCCATAATGGTTACATAATTCAAGTACTATTAAAGTGTGCAGTAATTATTCTAATCTTATCCTCACAATCCCTATGCCAGAGATACATAGGAGGTTGTAGTACATCCCTAGAGTAGTCATTTAAAAATGGTTCTTGAAATTTTGTTAATAGACTTTCCCAGATAGTTTATATGTCTGTCTTCAAGAATCTGCAGTTTAGTTCCTTCAGTATTTCTGTGACAATCTCCCATTAATTAAACAAACCTGTGACCATATGTGCTAACTTTCTCTGTACACATTCAATATCCCCTGTTAGTCCTATCTGGTACAGGTCCCAACACTTGAGAAATATTCTAGAACCAGTCCCGTGAGTGATTTATAAGCAATCTCTTTTGTAGACTGTTTGAACTTCGCCAGTATTCTATCAATAAACCAAAGTCTATCACCTTCTCTACCCATGACTGACCTAGGTGATCATTTCATTTTATATCGTTACAAAATGTCACACGCAGGTATTTGTATGAGATGACCAATTCCAACACTGACTTATTGCTATTATAGTCCTAGGATACTATGTTTTTTTTGTTTTTTTTTTTTTTTTGTAAAGCACAAAATTTTACATTTCTGAACATTTAGAGCAAGCTGCCAATCTCTGCACCATGTTGAAATCTTATCAAGATCTGACTGAATATTTATGCAGCTTCTTTCAGATGGTACTTCATCACAGATGACTGCATCATCTGCAAAGAGCATGATTTTACTATTAATATTTTCTGCAAGGTCATTAATATGCAATATAAACAGCAAGAGTCCCAACACACTTCCCTGGGGCACACCCAAAGTTACTCCTACATCTGATGATGACTCTCCAGCCAAGATAACAAGCTGTGTCCTCCCTATCAAAAAGTCCTCAATCCAGTCACAAACTTCACTTGATACCCCATATGATCATACTTTTCTCATAAACCATCAGTGTGGTACTGAGTCAAAAGCTTTTAAGAAATCAAGGAACACTGCATCTCCATGGTGGCCTTGATCCAAAGCCTTCAGTATGTCATGTGAGAAAAGTGCCAGTTGGGTTTCATATGACAGATGTTTTCAAAATCCATCCCGTTTGGCACTGAGGAGGTCATTCTGTTCAAGATATTATGTTTGAGCACAGAATATGTTCTAAGACTCTACAACAAGTCAGTGTCAAGGATGTCGGACAGTAGTTTTACCATCTCTTCTACTAAACTTCTTATAGATGTGCGTGACCTGTGCCCATTTCCAAGAAATGGGCACGGTTTTTTGTTTGAGGCATCTATGATAGATTATAGTTAGAAGAAGGACTAACTCAGCCACAAATTCAGTATAGAATCTGACAGGGCTCCATTGGGGTCTGGACCTTTGTACAATTTTAATGATTTCAGCTGTTTCTCAAAACCAATGTCACTAATACTTATTTCATTCATTTTTCCACTGGTAGGAGGATTAAATTGGAGCAATTCTCCTGGTTAGAAGAACATGTGAAAATGGAATTAAGCATTTCAGCTTTTGCTTTGCTACTCTCTCAGTTCCTGTCTCACTCACAAGGGTCTGGACACTAAGTTTGATGCCACTAACAGCCTTAACATACAGCCAGAATTTATTTGGGTTCTGCAAAAGGTCACTGATCAATATTCTGCTATGGTAGTCATTGAAGGGATCATGCATTGCTCTCTTGACAGCCAGATGTGTTTCATTCAGCTCCCTCTATCTGTCTGCAGTCTCCTACAAAATACCGTGATTGGTTTGAAGCTTGAGTGCCACACAATCCCTGATTCCTCCATGCAAGTCTGGTGTTACATGTCACAAAACTGTCTCCACCCACTAATCCTGCTCACTGTCAGAAAGCTTATTTTTGATAGATTGCTTAGACTATCACATCTGGAAATATGTCCCACTACTAGTCATGGACCAATTTGTCTGTTTGTGTGTGAAGCAAGACTGAAAACTTTGGACTCAAACCATCATCACTTGCCAGCACTGTAAGACTGGGCATCATGACACATTTGAAGCATGGCCAATATGAAATACCCAAAGACTAGTTATATGCTCACCTTGATCCAGTTGGCCCCCTACCAGAGTTGGAAATTTGTTGGTATATTCTTTCTGCAATTGATTGCATCACCTACTAGGTTAAGACAAAAGACTTGCCAGACATAATGGCAGAACGGATGGTGAGGGAGCTTGCACAATTGTGAATATTGTGTTTCAGCTTTTCAGCATCCATCAGTACTGACCAAGACAGCCAGTATGAGTTCGCATTATTCTCTGAACTATGTAACTTTGCAGCATCTAGAGCTACTGCATCACAGCCTACCATCCAGAGGACAATGGTTTGGTGGAATGATGACATAGAACACTCAAGGTAGCACTTATGTGTCATGGGGCCAGTGGACAGAGTCATTTCTCTTAAGTGAGCATTCCACATTCGCAGAAGACCTCGATGCCTTTTTGGCAGAGATATTATGCAGCAAGGTGCTCAATCTACTGGCAGATTTCCTCTCCCCAGTACAACCACTAATGATCATGGTGCTACCAGTTGTGGTCTGGTGAGGGAAACAACATGCCATGCAACAAAGAATACTGCAGGCCCAGCCCTACAGATGATCAAAAATTTTTGTGCTCAAGGCTTTAACGGACTGCGAGTGCATCATGTTGTGGGACAATGTGATCAAACCAGCATTGCAGCCACTGTATTCTCACCCACACCAAGTTCTGAAATGGGGAGTCAACACTTTCAATATTTCATTACATAGGAAGTCAGTCACAATCTCAGTGCATCGCTTCAAACCAGCAAATTTGACACAGGGACTGCTCACACTAACATCAACATTCACATCACTTGAGAGTATGGCAGAACATCAGACATTGAGAATACTGATGACATGTTCAAGATGACAGCCAAATGACATAAACATGAAACATATAGATGACTTTGTTGTGATTGTAGGATAACATGAGGAATGACAAATTATGAACAGTTTTATTTCCAGACAGTTCAGTCACCACTACAAATTATGCTACTGCATTAAATATGTAGTGATGACAGTCAACAGTCTCCTAATGATCATGGCTCCTAGGGAACAACAGCTGCGAGCAAGCACACAAGCAGAGATGGATAAAAGCACACGTACTCTCTGGTCACTTCCACAGATGAGCACTCCCCACCACATCTTGGTAATCTCAACACCAACTGAGAATACCACTACCCAGTTATCTCTGATGACCCCCCCCCCCCCCCCCCCGCCTGCTACCTTAGCCTATCAAAGCCAGCTACAGGTTTCAAGTCCATTATTACCTTACCGGCTGTGAAGCAGGCCGAGCAGCCATAGCTTCTTCTTAGTGTGTCTTATTTTCTGCCAGTAGGTAGCCTGACATTTTATATACCATTGGAAAGCTGATAAATCAGTCTATTTAGTGATGGATATCACACTCAATTTCTTTTGATATCTTGCAACTGATAAGCAATCATCTTCAGAGTTTTTCCACCAGCTATGTAGTAGCAAGGAAAGATGTCCCAAAAAAAGTTTCTCACAGATGAGAAAATCAAAAGTCTACTGAATAAAAGTGCAGTGATTTTTCTGAAAGTGGTATTTCTGATAGTTCTGATAAAGAAGATGGTGAGGTAAATGATACTAGTGATGACAATGAGGTAAATGGAACAGATGTCCTACTTTGAAATCAAATAGTGCTTGGTTTCTTACTTCATCTGATGAAATTCAAATTTATTTTGCTTTATGTATTCTTATGGCACAGGTGAAGAAGCCAACACTTCAGTCACACTGGTCCATAAAAAAATCAAATCATACTCCTTTCTCATCTGATGTCATGCCGCCACATAGAAGATTCTTACAAACACTATCAAAAAAAAAAAAAAAAAAAAAAAAAAAAAAAAATAGAACACCAGGAAGGATGACGTTGATTTTAATCCAACAATGGCATATGCTATCTGGGGGATAGTAGATTTACTGATGATGGTTTCAGTGTCATCTGCCAACAGATAGCATGCTGGCATAGCTACCAGAGCGCCATCTGTGTCTACTCATGCTCACAGCCAGAAGGCTCAGTGTGGCAAAAAAAACTTGCAAAGCAAGGAAGCAACCATGGCGTGGAGATGCACTTGTACTTCCTACAGCCAAGTGAGTGAGTTTTTAAGGGGTCAAACTGTGGCATTCTGAGTGGTACAGTGGTCCTTTTGGAAAATTGTGACACAAGTTTGACATGCTGCATCAGTTGCACAATGATGCAGGTGTCACTTGTCATGTGAACATTCTCACACCTGTAGACAAGGTTCTGGATGTCCACACAGCACAGACACCCGCCAATATCATAGTATTGTAAGGGCAGCTGTAACAGATCATATGGCTACCACAGTACAGACAAGAGGGCTTCTGAGCCCAGACATGTCAACACGAACTGTTGTGAACCTGTCATTAGCAGTGTGATTGAGGGTACACACACCACTAGCCCTTCTTCCATTCACATCACAGCATTGATGTGCGTGGCTTGACTGGCGCCATCAGAGAATTACTTGGGAGATGGAATGGCTCACTGTGGTCTTCAGCGATGAAAGCACGTACTGCCTGCATGCAGGTGGTGGTAGTTCACATGTACAATGTAGACCTGGTGAGTGCTGTCTTGCAGAGTGTATTTTTCCAAGACATAATGCTGCCACCCCAGGTATCTTTGGTGTTTCTGGAGGGGATGCTAACCAGCACTCGATAAGTGCAGAATACTGTTAGTCATGTTCTTTTGCCATTCTTGCCACAGGAAGATGATGTGCTGCTCAAACAGGATAATGCTCACCAGTATACTGCTCACAAAACACAACGTGCTCTGCAATATGTACAGCAACTTCCTTGGCCAAAATGATCTCCAGACATGTCTCCAATTGAGCACATGTGGGATTTGACTGAACAAGAAATGACTCATGCGACTCGACAACCAACAATTCATACATAACTACATGAACATGTCAAGTAGGCATGGCATCATGTATCCCACAACAGTATTTGCCATCTGTATGATTGCTGAATGCCAGACCCAGTGCCTGCATTGACACCTGTGGAGCCTACACAGCATACTAATATGGCTGTTTCAGCTTGGATTTATAACTGGTTCGTTGAAACCACTTGCACTATTAATCTGTAAATGTAATCATTTCATTTATTCCATATCCACTGTTGTATGCACTGTTGCAACAATAAATCTCAAGTGAAGTGGAAACCTCTAAAAGGGTGTACCAACTTTTTTTTAACCAACAGTGCATTTGTAAGTTCCTTTATGTTGTAAATAATGAAAATGGTGACCCTGCAATCCATCAGAACAAATGGCAACATGTTATTGACAATCTCAAATACAATTTCCATAGTGTTTATAATCCTGAAGAAGATACTGGAATGGATTAAAGCCTCAAGAAATTCAGAAGCAGACTCTGCTACATCCAATTCAATCCCTCAAAAAAAGGCATGTTTCAGAATAAATTTCTTCAAAATTTGTCAGTCAAATAGTAGCTGCTGTTCAGGATTTCATATTTATACAGGAAAAAAGCTGAGCCAAGCAACAGATAAATCCTGATAAGTGAAGCTGTTGCTATGGACCTCTCGCAACTGTATCTGCACAATGGTCATACTGTACATGTTGACAATTGGCGCACTTCTCTGTCATCGTTTGTAAAGCTCACTGAAAAGGGCACAGTTAGATCTACAAGGCAAAATATGCCATACCAGTTCAAGAAATCTAAACTAAAAAAATGAAGAGACTCCTGTGTTATTTTCACACAAACTCATGGCTGTGAATGGTTGCATAAAAAATAAGTAAATATTCTATCCACTATCCATACAATGCATACAGAGGACAATATGGCAGTGACAGATAAAAACTGATAGAAAACCAAAACACCTGTCCAGATGTCCCAATCAATTACACAATACAACAATTCAATAAAAGCAGTTGACAGACAGCACCAGCAGCCTCATCTTTCACTCTCATGAGAAGATGGCAAAGGCAACAAGAAAATTTTCTTTTACCTGGTGGGCATTGGGATTTTCAATTCATATGCCCTACTAATCAAAGTGATATGAAAAATATCTTGTTTCAGTCAGTTTAATATTCAGTTGGCTGAGGAAATAATAGAGCAGATCACTCTACCAGACTATGTTAGATGTGAATGGCCCCAATCTGGAATTTCCACTTTAGACCGCAAGCATTAAGTTGGGCACATTATGTTAGTTTTATATCCACTGCCTGGCAGTCCAAAAAAAAAG